>NW_024868981.1:37324-45076 GCF_013358625.1 Macadamia integrifolia
GATCAGTGAGCTATTACACACTCTTTCAAGGGTAGCTGCTTTGGCTGTCTCTGCAACCCTACCTCCTTTATCATTGACCGGTCATTTAGAGGCCTTAGCTGGTGATCTGGGTTGTTTCCCTCTCGATGATGAAGCTTATATGACTATTCTATTTAGTTAAAATTATCTAGAATCAACCAAAATCAGTTTAAACACTAGAAACTAGTAATAGCAACTATAAATCCCTATACTTGTAATAGTAAGCTATGTTAATTAAAATTAATATGTAATTTTATTTCTGGCGAAAGGTTCCATGGTATGTATGAATACTCTCAACAATTAAGGATAAATTTTATCAATTTATTTAGAATCAGATAATTTGTCCCCAAACAACCTAAACCCTAGAAATTTAGTAACGAAAATTTATTATTAGTTGTAATAGTATTCTAATAATAGTTGTATATAGTTGTAAGTTGTAACAGTCGTAACTTAATACCTCTGCTACTTAGCAGTAGTAATTTAACATTTAACAGCGGTTTATTATAACTGTTGCAATATGCCAATATATGCTATTTACTTTTGACGGACAAAAGAATAAGTTGGGAGCTTAAAGGGGTTTTTGGACAGCTACTATACATAAAATTTCTACCAAAAACACTATAATTTTATGAATAACACATAATTGAAAAGAAAGAAAAAGGTAAGAAGTTTGAAGTTGTCGATCCCTGATCCGTGTTGTTCGCTCTCTTATTTGATTGTTTCTTTTGTTTAGGGGGTGCAACAGATCGGGTTGAGTTGGGCTTCTTAAAACCCTAACCCAACCCTAAGTTTTTTTAACTGGACTTAAACCGGCCATGGCCCTAACTCAGGGTTGCAAAACTTCAACCTAGGCCCAACCCTTCAGGGTTCAGCCCAACCCTTACCCACTCTGATTGGCCCTGATTTTTTAAGGTCCAGACTGGATTGACCCTGATTGATCCATACTTTGACCCTGATTTTCTATCAAGGGTCGGCATGACCCAAATTGACCCTAAACCTGATTTGCCGTCAAGGGCAGGGTATACCCTAATTTTTTTTTTTGGTATTAAAAGCAAGAGAGATCAGTGAGAAGATATATTAGGGGTTTTGAGGTGTTAATGATTCAATGTCAAACAATATTTAAAATTAAGTTGATATCAGTGTTAACATCAGGGCAAAAACCAAGACTGGGTTAGGCCAAAACTAGGGCCAAAAGTCAGGGTAAAAAATTTAGGGCCGATTCAAGACAGGCTGGACAGGCCAAAGACATTAATCCTTATCAACCATGCCCCTAACCCAAGGTCAGAAATTTTAGGATCGGGCTGACCCTCAGGGCCAAATTTTTGGGTCAACACTTGTTCAGGATCAAGTTCAGGCCGTCGGAACCAAACTTACACCCCTACTTTTGTTTGTCTCCATATGCTTTGCTTTTCTAGGTCTCTATGGTCTCTTGGGTTTCTCCATGATATATTTGGTGTATTGTCCGGTCTCTTGAATGTATCCCCTCCCCTCTTTCTGTTCTTCTATCTCTTTTTAATAAAGTTGAAAAAAATAAAAAAAAAAAAAAAAAACCCATCAGAACGTGCATCTCGACCGGTTAAAAGTTTCGAACAAACACTGAACATAAGAAAAAGGTTAAAGGGCTAAAAGAAGCTGAAATAAAAGCAGAGAACCTCACTTTTAGTATTATCATAAATTCGTCTAAAGTGAAGTTAAAATATGGCTTGGAAAAACTTGGCAAAATTTGTCCTTACCCATTTGGCACTAGTTAGATCTTTTTTTTTCCCCCCTATTAGGGTTAAGAATAAGGCTTCAAAGCAAGAATACCCTCCTGCAACACCTCTCAAGCTCCCGAGTAGCAAAACCCAGAAGTCTTTAATGTAAAAAGCTCACGTGAAGCTCGTGGGCACCAAATGGATCATAAAGTGAACATTGCTAAAGATAATAAATGCCTCAATTATTGAGCATTCATTGAAGTGAGACTGAGCTTTCAATCTACCTCAGTCTCACTTTTGACAATCCATCACAGAACTTTTTCGGAACAGCGTGGTACCCAACCTGCCAGGACTCAAATCTTTTGCGGTGAGTGGTGGTCCGCGAAGATTCAATGGTTGGGAGAATTCTGGCATGCATCAGCTTAGTCGTTGGATTTTTATTGTTCACTATTTTTTCAAAGGGGTTTTTTGTACTCCCCTACTAGGGTTTTGCACGGTTTCAAAGATTAAAATCAAATCGTTCAGTTTGGATTAAAATCGATAGTGATCAACCAAACTTTGAATTTTCTGTTCTAATCGATACTAAGGTGATTATGTATATTTAGGTTTCAAATCTAAGTATTGGTGTATGATTTCTTGTATTTCGTCATAGTTTAATCCATGGAGTACTGGTGTAGGCGTCTCAATTGGATCATAGATTGTTGGTGTATGATGTCTTTTATTTGAGGGGAGTTGTATATTTTCCAGATTAGGGTTTTTCGCTATATATTTGTAGCGAGGGTTTTGTTTCTCTATAATACAAGTAATACTGAGAGGTGTCAGGGATGAACGTTGTAACCCTATTCACCATTGATAATGAAACAGGATCTCATCTCACCGAAGATGTAGACAATCTTGCCAAAGCTCGTAAATATGTGTGCATTGTTTGTTCTTGTATTTTCATTATCTTCTGTAATATTTTAGGTTACGTTTCTACACCAAGGGGTTGATTAACAACCGAATCTAATCAAGTTGATTTAAAAGTTTTTCTTACTAGATAATTGAATTCTTTGAGATTGATCTCGGTTAAATCCAATCCGATTGAATTCTGACTCTAGGATTTTCTCGTTGGATTGCTAGGTTTTCAGATATCTGAGGGTGGATCATTGGGTGTTTTTAGATCTGATAGGTTGATACTTAAAAAGGAACTGAACTACCTAGACTTTGCATGAATCTTTACATTTTAATAGAAACGGCCGAGTTCGATCATGATTTTAGATTTTAGCTGATTCCTGCATTCTCCACCCCACAATCACATGTGTCTAGTGGGAATCGAACTCAGAACATCCAAATTTTTGGTTCGTAACAAATTCGTTGCTCACCAATTGCGCTGTCACCTTGGGTTTTTCCAACCAACGATAGATGCCTTGAAATATTTGAAAAAATAACATTTTTTTTTTTTTTTTATCTTATCTTCCTTTATCCGATTTTAATTTCTTGGGTTCAGCCCAGTTAAAGCCAATTTCCACCGATTTTAATTGTATTAGGATCTAAATGGGTGAAGGCCGATCCAATTTCGGATTCCACATATTCTTAAACCTTCTGTGATGGTAATCTTCCTTGGAAGGATTGCCCAAGTTAGATGACAACAATGAACCATGGAGGCATGCATTGGACGTGAGGTCACATTGTTAAAAGTTCTAATTGAAATCCAACTCAGACCAGATTAGACCAACCTAGACCAACCCAACTTTGAAGCTATCAGGGGATCGCATCCTGGATCAACCCGGTACGGAACAGCCAGGAAAAGAATTTCTAAACCCCACTCAAAACCGTTCAATCTACAAAAAATTATAATTCTGGGAATACTCTGCTTTCCTTTGTTTCTTTTTTTGTGTAAAAGGTTTCTAGGCGTTCGTGGCTCTTTTTCCTGGCCGGCACAAAAAAGAACATAGTTGCAGGTGGGGCCCAGCTATAATAATTATTTTATTATTATTATTTTTATGTAAAACCGAGAGTTTTTATACTTTAGAGTAAAATCGAATAACATTTTCGATTTTACACACGAAGAGGTGGCTTACTCAGGTCACTCTGTCTCTGTTTGATCATCTCTGGGTTTATTTTTTTCACAATAGTAGTTGAGATTAATCCGAAGCATCACAAATACTACTCAAACATTGACATGGTGGTTACTTACCTATTACTCATGGTGGCCATTATCTTGGAAGTTTATGCGGTGATCATACTTCTTTCCTCAGATTGGGTGTTGTTCTGGCTCAGCAAGATGCACAACAAGCCATCATCAATGTGTGTTGATGTCCTCCTCAAACGACAACTACTGTGCAAGAAAAAGAATAATAGATGGTCTAATTCCATGGGACAAAACAATCTAATAAGTTTTTGCCTCAAAGACAATAATGAAGGTTAAAGTTTATTGTGGAACTTGTGAAGCTCAGCAATGTACTGGAAATGATAGAGATGTACAGATATACTTCTTTTGAGGTCGTCCCTGATAAGCTGAAAGAAATGATATTCGAACGGCTGAAGAGGAAGTTAGAACCAGGCGGTACCTCTGCCACAAATAATAATAATGATGTGAAACACTTGAGCACAAGTGGAGACTATCTCCAGAAGCTCCTTGGATGGAGTATTGTTGAAGTTGAATTTCACCATAGCATTCTTCTTTGGCATATTACTACAGATCTTTGTTATTATGATCAGCATCACCCCAACTCACCTCCACCACCTCCTCCACCATCTCCACCTCTACCTGACATGTGCAAGGTCTTATCAGATTATATGTTGCATCTTCTTATTGCACATCCTTTTCTGTTGCCTGAAGGGATTGGACAGATCAGATATAGAGATACCAATGCAGAAACCAGAGAGTTTTTCATAGGAAAAAAATCTCGGTTTTACATAAAAATAATAATAATAATAAAATAATTATTATAGCTGGGTCCCTCCTCCAACGATGTTCTTTTTTGTGCGGGCCAGGAAAAAGAGCCACGAACGCCTAGAAACCTTTTACACAAAAAAGAAACAAAGGAAAGCAGAGTATTCCCAGAATTATAATTTTTTTTATTATTATTATTTTCGATTTCAAAGGTTTCTACTGAGTGATATCCTTCCAAGTAGCGGTATTAATTTTGAAATAAGTTTTAGTTGTTTATGAATTTTTAATTATGTGTGAGTTATCGGTTATAGTAGGAGTTATTAAAGAAGTGGTATTAGTGGAGTAAGAAGTTGTAACTCTTTGTAACGGTTATCCTATCCTATTTAAGAGGAAGGACCAACAAAAGTAAGACAACGAATGAAATCCTAAAAATTATCTCTTGATGGGAGCTCTTTGGGAAATCCTGGGCACGCTAGAGCGGGAGGAATCTTTCGTGATCACTTTGGTAAAGTGCTATGCTCATATAAAAAATATATGGGAGTGACAGGGGTATTTGACGCTGAAGTAGAGGGGCTGATGGAGGGTCTGATGAGGGCCAAGGACATGGACATTCAACGTTTGTGGATTGAATCAAACTCGGGTGCTATTATGTCTCTGATCCAGCAAGGGAAGATTCCTTGGTTTGCTCTGCAAAGGTGGATATATCTCCAGACGTACATGAGAAGAATTTCTTGGAAAATTACTCACAATTACAGAGAGGGGAACTCAGTGGCAGACTTCTTGGCAAGAGATGCGGCTAAGAGTGGCACTTCAGGAGTTGACGTGAACTTGCCGCCTCACATAGGGGACTTTCTTTCTAGAAATGCCGAGGGCAGACCAAACTATAAATTCCCTTAGCGCTTTTCCTTTTCTCCTGCTGATGGCAATGCCGAAGGTGGGAGGATAGGGAGGCTGTTGGTTCTTTTTTTTTAGGTTTGGTTGTTGGGTTGTAACTGTTTTTTCCTTTTTTCATCTAATGAAATAAAATTTTAGCGAAAAAAAAAAAAGTGAAACACTGTTTTGGATCAGGGTTGTCATGTGGAAGTTTAAGTATCTCCTTTTTTTTTCTTTTCCAGTTAAAAATCCTGAGAGTTTATAGAAAGAAAGGAATAAAAATATAAATGAACCAAAATACAATAAAATATGATTCAGAAATCCCCACCTTTGACATTTCCATCAACAGCGAAATCTGAAACACCTACTATAATTGATGAAAAATGGTACCGGGTCTTCCTGTAAGATCGTATGCAATCTCATCGTTAATGAATGAAGGGAGTCTAAATATCTCCTATGCACAAATTGTCCTTATTAGAAGCAATCCACTTGATCAGCTTTACAATCCCTATACCATTTATGTCCTTGATTCATTTAGTTCCCGAACTATCCTCTGGCTTATGCATATCCTCCCTTTTTTTCGCTAAAATTTCATTGTATTAAAAGAAGGGGAAAAAGAGTATACGAAGACAATAACATATTTGGAATCTGGAAAATTCTACTCCACCTTCGGCATTGCCATCAGCAGAGAAAGAACTCACACCAGAAACCAAATCACAAAAATTGGAAATAAAAAAACAAAATACATTAAAAGAAGCGGTATCTAGGCCGAGATTGACCATCCACTTCCAACTCTATAGCAATCAGCACAGGCCAGGATTGGATAGGAGAAGAAACTTCGAATTTTGCTGCTGTTTTTGCCAAGAAATCAGCCACAGGATTTGCTTCCCGCATACAGTGAGTGATTTTCCAGGTAAGAGAATTCAAATAGGAGGTTAAATTCATCCACCTCTGAAGACAAACCCAAGGGATTCTTCCCTTAGCTATAAGTAAAACTACAGCTACTGAGTCACACTCAATCCACAAATGAGTAATACCCATATCTCTTGCAAATTCCAGTCCAGTAATAACAGCTATCATCTCGGCTTCAAAATTTGTGTGGACACCAAGAAAAGTTCTGAAAGACTGTAATATTTCTGAATTTTCATTCCGAAATACTCCACCCGCACCTGCTTTTCCTGGATTTCCCAAAGAGCAACCATCTGAGTTAAGCTTCACCCATCCCCTTTGGGGAGGACACCAAAAAATTTCCATTACCTCTCTTGGTTTGTATCGCACCCTAGAGATCCCCAATCTTTTGGCACACAGTAAGGAGCTAAATGAGAGAGGGGACCCTGTAGCAGCAGTCATCTGGAGGCTGATTTCACTTTTAATCATAGCAAAACAGTGTCTAGATGATTTGGAGACCCCCTCAAAAATTCTTGCATTCCTTTCCTGCCATATGACACTAGGAACCAGAGTGAAACCAGTAATCCACACCTTTTTAAAATGGAGATTCTTTGCTGTTTGTTTCCACCATGCAATAAAAGAAAGCATGTCCATATAAGGTTTCCATTGCACATCAAAGCCTTCACAGAAAGCTCTCCACAAACTACGAGCAAATTCACAGTTATAAAATAAGTGAGACATTGATTCTTCATCTTTACCACACAAGCTGCACCGGGAAGCCATTTGCACTCCACGATGAGACACATTTTCATCTGTTGGTAATCTATTTTGAACTAACCGCCAAGCAAAAACAGCTTGTCTTGGTTGGTTAGATGAGTTCCATATAAGAGAAAACCAACTCACTTTCTGATATTTTTCTCTATTTTCTTCCCAGGCAGATTTAATAGAGAAGATACCTGAAGAGGTCAATCGCCAAAGACATAGGTCGTTCACACCTTGGATGTGAATACGTTTAGCTTTCTCCCAAATTTCAGCAAGTAAAACCGAGTCCACATGAGGGAGGTCCCAGGCGGCTTGGCATATGAAATCAGAAACTTTTTCTTTTAAATCTGAGAAAAAAACAGGGTCCAAGTTTGTCTTCTCAGCGATAGATTGATTGTCAATCCATCTATCTAACCAAAAATCAATTTTTTTCCCATTTCCCAGAATCCATTGCTCGTTCTTCGCGACGAAACTCCAAACTCTTTTCAAGCCCGGCCATATAGATGAAGACTTATATCCCCTTCGCAGCGACCCATCTTCCTTGATAAAACGTTCCCTGAAGAATCTGCTCAGAAGAGAATCCCCATGTTTGATTTGCCAAGCCAGTTTACATAAACAAACAAAATTCACTTCTCTCATCCT
>NW_024868982.1:0-44874 GCF_013358625.1 Macadamia integrifolia
GTCCATTCTTTATGGCTCTCCATACAAGAATATTGTGACCACACACAAAATTCTTGAATCTGCACTTCCAGAAAGAAAAGTTTTCTCCATTAAAGTACGGGGGTCTCGAGGCGTTCATGCCTTCTGGTGGTCCTTGGAATGTGGCTATGGTCTTTGACTCACTATTAAGACGATATAGTCTTAAATAAATTGAGCTCCCGCTCTGATACCAATTGAAATAACCTAGAGGGGGGTGAATAGGTTATACTAGTGGAATTTAACTCTTTTCGATAAATAGGTCACAAGTGTGACTGCAAGTTAAACTAATACGGAGAAAATTAAACAAGAATAACCATAACACAAGATTTATAGTGGTTCGACTCAATTCGAGTCTAGTCCACTCCCTACAAGAATCCTCTTGTAAGGTATTCCACTAGTTCTCCCTTTCAGTACAGTAGGTAGGGAAGAAAACCTTTACAATCTTTTTACGGATAAGAGTATCCTTACAAATCTCCTTTCCAGGCAGAGAGACGCCTTCAAAATCTCTTTTAGAGGTAGAGAGAGACCTTTCTCTTTTTAGGATAAGAGTATCCTTACAATCCTAAGTACAGTCTAGAATTGTAAAAAAATAGAAAATAAGAAATAGTGGAATAAGAGGAATACCTCAAGTGTGGTGCAAATGAGAATGAATAATAAATGATGAGTGATGCACCTTTTGTAAAGTCCTCTCTTACGGCTTTGACTTGCACAGGAGAGAGTAGAGGACTTTGATTAAGACTTGAGCCTCTTGTTTGGAATTTGTGTAATAGAATAACCCAAGTAGAAATAAACTTCTCTAATGCTTGCAACAATGCTCTTAAAGCTCTTTCTTAATGAATAATTAATTAAGAGTGATTAGGGTATTTATAGGTGAACTTAGTGAAGCATTTTAGGCAAGGAATCAAGCTCTAACGGACATATTCTGGGTCTACCGGTCGACCGCCATCGGTAGCTGGTCGACCGCCAAGAGCCGTTGTAGACAAAAAAATAGCCATTGGAGTACTTCCAGACAGGCACCGGTCGACCGGGACTTTCAACCGGTCGACCGCCTATGGTCTCGGATAGGTCCGGTCGATCGGGGCTTCCAGACGGTCGACCGCCTATGGTCTCGGGTGGTTCCGGTCGACCGGGGCTTCCAGCCGGTCGACCGCCAACATGACATGCTCTGTCATACTGACCAGTCACTAGTATTTTGACTATAACTTTTTGGTCCAACCTTGGATTGACTTGAGATCAGTTGCGTTGGAATCACAACTCAATTTCCTGCAACTTCTATGAAGGTTTCGTCTCCTGATACTAAATTTAAGATTCCCTAAAATACCCTTGAGTTAGGTTACTATGTGTTCCACACCACTTAGAGACTTTCCATACTTAGTCAAGGCATGCTCTATGGTCATTCTAATATGATGCAATGCACATGCATGAGGTGAGTGCATATAAGTATGTGGAAATTACAAATTACATTAAAAATAACTAATCTATCCTAGTGGTCTTCTTCTTCACTCGAATCTTCCATTCTTTGGCCCTTCATCTTCTTTCCTTCTTGTTTGCTGTTTCATGTCTTTAAGCTTAGCTTCATGTCTTGATTCGACCTTCGATATTCTAAGGGTTTCTTCAAGCTAATCACACTTTAACAATCAAGTTAAAGATGTATGTTTGTTTGTTAACACCAAAACATGGCAAGGAGTGTGGACATGTTTCCCAACATATAGAGGAGTTAGGTATGTCATTGGCTTTCTTAGAGCTGGTGGCTCAACCAATGGGAGGGATGAGATGGGAAAAACATAGGAGACTTATTGAAGGGGAGGAGGAGATAGATACACAGATTTGGGTATACCACTGGCATACCCACCCTTTTCCTTATATATATATATATATGATTGAATTAAAATTAGATAATTTACAATCATAATAAAATGAATAATACAAATTAGCTAAGGAGAGAGGGATAGGTATGCTAGCAGGTTACCTTAGAATCTTATGTGCTAGCGAAATTTTATCGGTAGGATTTAATCATCTTAAATAAAACCGATCTAGAGAAGAGGTCCAAACCTTCAATCAACTGATGCTACACCTTTTCTCTCCCTCCTTTCTATCTCTCCTCAAAAATAGACATGGTCAGCCTGCCACCGCACTCCACTGCATATCCCTCCCACCCTCGCTGTCTGGTTTCAATTCTGTCAATCCCCTTACTAAAAGCTTTCAAATCCTTCTGCCCCCTTGCCGCAACTTCCCAACACAGTCCACCACTCCGTCAATAACAACTCAAATAATTAAAAGAAAAAATTCATTACATGAAAACCGAGAGAGATGGAGAATCTAATTAAATAAATGAATGGTTTCATGTCAGCCAGTAGATAAAAACGAAATAGGATCTGATAAAGGCATTCTCCATCATTTTGAGAAAGAAATTTGAGAAAAAAAAAAAAAAAAAAAGGAATCCCAATCGCTGGAATACAGGTGCTGTTCATTTTCTTACATTAACACCAAGGGAATATGTTGGCTAGGATGACCGCCCTTCCCCTATTAGGACTCTTTCAATAGGAGGTCCAATGTAGGAAATTTTATTCTTAATAAGAATGGGTATGAAGGGGGAATTATCCACTCAATCAATGCTATATCGAGTGCTTGGGGGGGGGTGTTCTTCCCTATTTATATGATGAGGGGAAAAAGATTTACAGAAATCAAATTTTTTTTTTTTGTGAGTAATTTAAAATAAAAAATAAAGAATAGAGCAATATTCATAAAAGAACAAGCTTTACAGAAATTTTTTTTTATAAATGGTACTATGATACCAAATATTATAATCTATAATTGTTGTATATTTCAAAGCCTAGATATGTTAATATAAAATGACATATCTATCCCTATTTGGGAAAGGAAAGAGATAGATACGGAAAAGACTGGATCGATTGTTCAAAGACACTTTTCCTAATAACTTTTATAGAGAAAAGGGTGGATATACTATTGATATACCTTCATCTGTGACTCTCTCTTTCCTCTTTCCCTTGGGAATGTTCCCTATGCCTCTGTGATTCCAGCCCTCCATTGATTGAATTGATAACTTTAAAAAACCTGGCATACCAAACTTCCTCCCTAAGTTATATTTCACTAAGGTCTTGCCTTTTTCGCTTGTGGTTTTAAAAAGCATCTTATGATCTTCTATTTCCTTACCCAAAAAAAGAAAAAAAAATTCTTTTATTTCAGGTAGATGAGAATAATCATAACATATCGTGGGAAGCACTGGGCTATTGTGGACCAGATCCGGATTTCAAGAAAGAGTCTCAAGAAACTGAGAGAACTGGACAAGAAGGAGATGGAAATAAAGAGAAGCTTGTAGGACCTCTTTATAGAGGTATCATTGACATAACACAACCAAGGGAAGTTCTCTCAGCAACCCTTGAGCGATCAGGATTTTCTGTGTCACTTCACCATCATCTACCCACTAATAAAAAACCCCACTCATCTCTATCTTCTCCTTCTTTAACCATCCAATGTGATGTGGTGGTTGTGGGTTCTGGTTCTGGTGGTGGAGTTGCTGCTGGTGTTCTTGCCAAAGAAGGCTACAAGGTTCTTGTCCTAGAAAAAGGAAACTACTATGCAAGAAGCAATCTGTCACTTCTTGAAGGACCAACTATGGATCAAATGTATCTAAATAATGGATTACTGGTTACTGATGATTTGGGTGTGACAATTCTGGCTGGCTCAACTGTTGGTGGGGGTTCTACAATTAATTGGTCAGCTTCTATTAGAACTCCAGATCATGTAATCAAGGAATGGTGTGACACTCATGAGCTTGAGTTATTTGATAGCAAGCTTTATAAACATGCATTGGATGTAGTTTGTGAGCGTATGGGAGTTCAATCTGATTTTGATGAAGAAGGATTCAACAATGCAGTGTTAAGAAAAGGGTGTAATGAGTTGGGTTATCCAGTAAACAACATCCCTCGAAATTCAACTTCAGATCACTATTGTGGGTGGTGTTGTTTTGGGTGCAAGGATGGGAGAAAGAAGGGTAACTCAGAGACATGGCTAGTGGACTTGGTGGAGTCAGGTAATGTAATTTAAGATTCCAATAGAGTATAAATTATCTATTTTTGAAACTCAGACCTGACACATAGGTGAAGGGAGAGCGTCTCTTCTAAGGGATTACGCCCTTAAAAAAAACCATGTTAGAGTAAAGGAACTCTGTCCATCCCTGTGCCTCCTGTGTCGGGCGTGCGCAAAAAATGGCAGGACCCGCTATAGCATCTTCAGCGCAAGTTGGTGATGGGCAGCGTGGTCTATGCCCGTCTTTGTTTGAGCATAGGGAATGCCAGATTGACAGGGCTCCTGTTCCCGTATATTATATGGGAATATGTTTTTCTGCTGGGGAGCACGGTCTATGCCAACATTCTCCTATGTCTATCACTCTCCTCCCCCACAATGAAATGACATTGTTGCCCTCAATTAGAGGAGGAGAGAGATAAACTCGAAAGCGGTGGTGTAGGCCACGCTCCTAAACAAAAAACATCTTCGCATAATATATATACGTCTCTTTTCACTCTCCCCAGGGGTGAGAATCTATCTAAATGCTGACATTGGATGGGCCAACAATAGGCTGAGGTGGAAGCCCTTTATTGGAGCCTGGCCATGCCCCTACTAGAGTAAGGCCAGCTCAACCTGGGAAGTGCTATAATCAAGGCGCTAAAACCCCTCGTCTCAAGACTCGTGAACCTTGACCGAAGCATGAGATTAAAGCTCAAAAACAAAAACATACATGTGGGGGACAAAGGCAAAGCATCAAAAGACGGATCTTGAGATCCTCTCAAGTTTTTAATTGTGCAATTTTCTCTGTGCACGTGACACATAAATAATTTTTACATTCAACAGCTGTTAAGTTTTTTAGGATTCAAAAATATTTTAACCCCTCAAATGCCTTAAACTTCTACAATCGTTCGATTTTAAAAATATACAGGTGTCACGTGCACGGAGAGAATTGCACAATTAAGAATTAGAGAGGCTTTAATTCAATTTAAAAAACACATTTTGTAACAAGGTTTTTACAAGATGTTTTGAACCTTCCAACAGGTAATGGTGTAATACTACCAGGTTGCACAGCTTTAAAAGTCTTACACGAGAGGACTACCAGGAGATCAATAAATGGAAACACTTCGACTGCGAAAGGGGTAGCCTTCGAATTCAACAATGGAGGGGAAAAAGATATATGTGTGGTGAAGTCGAAGGTTACAATTGTTGCATGTGGTGCACTTTCAACGCCCACGCTATTAAAGAGAAGTGGATTGAGGAATCCAAACATTGGTAAACACCTTCATCTTCATCCTGTGACAATGGCATGGGGCTACTTCCCTAATTCATCAAATGGTTTACCTGACTTATTACAAGATAAAAAGAGTTATGAAGGAGGTATAATGACAGCAATGTCCACCGTGGTTGCAAATTTCGAGGTTTCTGGTGGCCGCGGAGGCTATGGGGCGGTGATACAAACACCGGCATTGCACCCAGGAATGTTCTCAGCAGTGATCCCCTGGGTGTCTGGCATTGACATAAAAGAGAGAATGTGCAAGTTCTCAAGGACTGCTCATATATTTGCATTGGTAAGGGATAAAGGATCAGGTACTGTGAACTCATCAGATTCATATAGTTATCAAATGGATGACATGGATGAAGAGAACCTAAGGAAAGGATTGGAGAAGATACTTAGGATATTGGCAGCTGCAGGGGCTGAAGAGATTGGTACCCATCAAGGTGAGGGGAAGAAATTGAATGTAAAGCAAGCAAGTAGGCATGAGTTTGAGAAGTTTGTAAAAGAGGAAAGTAGGAAAAAGCTGAGGGGTTTGTGTTCCACCTTATGCTCAGCCCACCAAATGGGAAGCTGTAGGATGGGAGTGGACCCTACTGAGTCTGTGGTGAACCAAAGGATGGAGACATGGGAGGTGGAGGGTCTGTTCCTTGCAGACACAAGCGTATTTCCTACGGCGTTGGGTGTGAATCCAATGGTCACGGCCCAGGCCATAGCTTATTGCACTGCTCGCTCTGTTCTTGATGTCCTTTGGAGGAAGAAGAACTGAAACTGAATCAGATAAGCATGCTACCTGGCTAAATTTTGTTTTCAGTTCTCTGTTTGATCCTCCGAATAATAAATTATTCTTGTGTATGGAGAATATGTAATCCTTATATATCCATTATATAACTGGATGTATTCATGCTTTGTGGTAAACCTTTCACTTGATTACCTTACCCCTCTTGTTTATTTAAATACTTTATCTTTGCCTTATTATGATTTTTCTTATCAATTTTTTATATAATATTGTTGGCACCTTTATATTTTTAATATTTAAATATTTTTTAAAAATCACTTAAATCCCTTTCCTTATCTCTCTCTCTCTCTTTCTTTCCCACTTTACTTTTGCAATAAGCCATTCTCTCCTCTCTTTCACGTTCCTCTCTTTTTGGACTAATACTTTTAATTATTGGTGCACTAATAATTTTTTTTGGATATCTCCTAAAGATAGATTGAAAGTATGTCCTCATTAGAATATAAATAAACCATGCTTGCTCTGCACATTAAAAGTATGTTTAGCATACTTTCAATCTGCATAAAAGTATATAAATAAATAAAAAGGGTAAAGATTAGTCCAAAAAAAGATTACTTATTAGTAAAGGTTCAAATCACAATATAAATAATGTGTGGTGGTAAGGATTAGTAACTTTTTAGAATCAACAATGAGTACATGCTTTCAATATGGAGATTAACCCTTTACAATTTATATGCTTTCAATATGCATATCTGTCTTTATTAGCAGATTGAAAAATTATATCAGAAAATAATTTTTACCTTTTTTTGGATTATTTACAAGTGAGATTAGTGCATGTACTCGTGCTTCATGGCAAATCTTTCCATTGACTACTTTACTCTTCTTGTTTATTTAAATACCTACTATCTCGTATTATTTTTTTCTTATTATTTACTATTTATCACAAATTGATGGCACCCTTATCCTCACATTTATATATATATATATATATATATTTATTATAAAATAAAAAAAATTAACGATTGACTTTCCATTTTAGAAACTCTCTCATCTCATTCCACGTTTCTCTCCAAGTGAAGTCTCTTCTCTTCTTGTATCTATCTCTTTTCTTTTTCTTGTCAATCTTAATTATATACAAATCTACCACTGAATGGTAAGAAAAAAAAAAAATCCCCTTACGTAGGAAACTTTTTTTCCCCACTTTTTTCTCCTTTTGAATCCAGTATTGGTCCCACGTTTCTCTCCAAGTGAGGTCTCTTCTCTTTTCATATCTATCTTTTTCTTTTCTTCACGGCCATAATTACATACAAATCTATCCTGTTGGAAGATCCACTAACAAATAAACTTAAGCAATCAAAACCATATGACAACGATTTGAGGAGAGAAATAAGAAAAATCTATCCAAAAAGGAAAAAGAGGGTAGAGGGGGTGAGAGGGAGGAGCAGGAAATGGCGATACCTTTGGCTAATTGGAACTTCCCATCTCACAGATCCTAAAGCCCTGTTGAACCACAAGAGAAACCCAAGAGGTGAACCTCTTTTTTTTTTTTGCTAAGGATCAGCAAATGAATTTCATTAAATCAAAAGAAAGAGAAAGTGCAAGAAAAATTACTATTGAGCTATTGATCCACCTTTGGCATGGCCATCAGCAGAAACAACAGCTCAACCAAAAAGGCTATTTACATGAATCTATATCTAGGACATTTTTGAAAATCCCAGCTTACATCAAAAAACACAAAAGATGGGACTTCTTCCCAAACTTCAGATGTTCTTGAAACTGCCCCATGCTTAGCCAATTTGTCAGCCACTATGTTGATCTCTCTGTAACAATGTGAAATCATCCATGAAATATTATCCAAGTACTGCTTATGGAATAACCACTTCTGTTCAAAACAACATGGAATTTTTTGACTAAGTTGAACCTCATAAGGTTTGAATTTGTCTTCAACAAATGTGGTTTTTTTTTATCACCGGGTAAGTTCTCTCTCTCTCTCTCTCCTTTTGTGTGTGTGTAAGCGTTGACGGAAATTGGAGCATCCACATTCAGGTTTCACTACTTGCATGTATTTTTTCAGTTACTCTATATAATGGCCCTTGGTAGGAGGGATTATGAAAAGGTAGAATAAAAATCATTTTTGGCCCCTTGGTTTAAAATTTTTTGTTAATTTTTGTTCACTCCTATAGATTTTACATTTGGTAATTTGATTGTTTTACAGAATAAAGGCAGCTCTCTTCCACTTACTCTTCCAGTTTTTCTCAACTCTTCATTGTGAGTACTCTTTGATCTCTTCTTATGGGGGGTTATTTTTTGTTTCTCTTGATCTTTTTTATTCAAGTGTAAGATTTCTCTCTGTTTTTATGGAGGCATCAATGAACATTTATTTATGTATTGGTTTTACCTTAAATGGTGTGTGCATGGATGCTCTAGTTTCAGTTTTGTTTGACAAAGAACTTTAGATTCGTAATATCATGAAAGTCTTCGCGCGCTACAACTAGCAGAGCAGCTAGCTGAATTTCAAAGATAATGCAGTTCATATCCTTGGGGAGTTCGTGCTCTTACCACAAGAGGAAATGCCATCTGCTGCTCATTAGTTCTATATCATATCATGCTTCAATTTATTAAGAGACTTTTACACTGTCTAATATTTGAGGTAAGCTTTACTTCTTCCTTCTCAAACATGTTTCATTCTCACAAGAACACCTTCATTTAATATTTTTTTAAACTGGACAAATATTTTAAGACTTCTCTGATTGGCAGCTACCGATCTGAACATCCTCGAGCTGGTCCAAACATCAAAATTTATAAGATACATACCCTGGTTAAGGTTGAATATATAAGTTCTACATACTGTTTTCAGACTAAGGGCAAGGCAGAGTGCTTGGCTTGGTGGTAAGGATACAATATGTGGATTTTTATTTTTATTTTTTGGTTCTTGGCTTGGCATGTTGATCTTTCATTTATTTACCAACTTGGATGATAGTTAAAAATGTTTGGAATAATAATTTTTTACATGCCCACTTGTTTGACTTGATATCTTGTGGCTGTTTGCTGTATTACTGAGTGAACAATGAAATTCATCATCTCTGGTTGCTGTGAGAGGAATGAAAATGTTTTATTTTGTGCTGTAGTTGAGTTTCAAGCTTAGAGAGGCTTAAATCATTGCCATGACGACATCTATTGGGAAGGTAATGTATTTTCAGATAGCATTGCCTTATATAGTGTTGAGCTCATACTTATACATGTGGAGCTTATTACCTCTTGGAGGCAAGCTCGCATGCATTTTTTTTTTTTTTTTGTTTTTTTACCCCTTCTATTGGCTTCATAAATTCAAAATTTGAATTATATCTTAGTCTTTCTTTTCTTTCCAGAAGGGTATAAATCTATTGATCTAGGATTTTGAGGTAGCAGTATTTGGGACTAATTCTGTTATGCAGGTTAGTGCGGCATTACCACTAAGTGATGCATCCATGGATGTAGTCATTGGAACTCTTGTATTATGATTTGTTGAAGATGTTAATTTGACACTAGAAGGTATTTATTTCTTAGTGATAATTTTTCTTGCTATTTTATTCATATTATTTCTGTCAAAAATAGATTGAAACATTTCTAATACTTTTTTTTTGTCAGATGTTGATCCTCTTTTGGGTCCATTCTATGATGATAAGATACACTGCCTGCTATCCTTGTATAAGTAGAATTCTGTTGGGAAGGGCTAATGGATCGATAACAGGTAGTCATGTTTTGTAGACAACTGTTTTTTTGTTTTCTACTGAAGTATGTTGCTCTATATTCATGCATTTTTTCTTTATGACTTTATAACAAAGCCTTTAACTTGATATTTTGTTCTTCTAGTGGCTGTTTATTTCTCAATGATTTATGCATCTCAAAGATTGTTAATTTTTTTTTCATCTACGATAACAGAATACTCCGTTCAAGTACAAGATATCTATCCTTTTTTTCTTATTTTGTACATACGTTGGATACATATGGATTCCCAATGTCTCTTGATTATTTATCCATGATCCAATGATTTTAATGATTTGATATTTTTTTGCAACTATTCCTTTCCTCCTCTACTGTGCTACTCTATTTATGGCCTGTGCAATTTTGTTTATGGTACCATCTTCATCATTCTTTTTTTTTTTTTTAGGGAAAAAGAACGCTACTTGGTCTTGTGGATCTTGTGCCCAAACACAAGGGTGCCCACAATTACTATGGTACCTCTACTGAGATAATAAAATTCCATCCATAATGATGCTCTTATACGTGCTCTCATTGACCCCCGTGTTGGTGTAGGGGCTATGCAACTGTCTATGTATCTATGTCTCTCTCTCTCTCTCTCTCTCTCTCTCTCTCTCTCTCTCTCTCTCTCTCTCTCTCTCTCTCTCTCTCAGTTTCAAAAATATCCAAATGCATCTGTGACTATTGTTATTTCCTTTAATTAGCTACTCTCCCCCCAGGTGTGTGAAGTTTCAGAAGTCTCATGGTTCTGATAAACTTGAAATGTGTTCATCAAACCATGAAGAAAATTGTTGAGTACATCAACAATCCTTCATTTCTACAGTAAGGAATCCAAATTCTCCATATTCATTCCTTTTATTATTTTTTTCCTTAAGGTCAACAAACAATTTATTAAAAATGAACAAAGGAAATACAAAGATGCCCAAATGGGCAAAACAAAATAAACTCAATCTCCAACTCGAAAAAAAATAATAATAATAAAATAGAAACCAAAATTCAAGAGAACAAGAAACTTTGTTTCTAAATGATAAAAAGATATAATTTGAATTGAAAGTGGTTTTTCCATATCGCATTCAGATACATTGGTCATAGTAATTATATACAATGTTTACAAAACTGTTGAGAGAATCTATCCTAAAATAATGTTAACTACCTATAATGGAAGAGGAATAAGAGGAAAGAAAACACAAAAACTTGATTATAGATGGATGGAATCATGACTTGATTCTTGGATATCCAAAATTATATCGTAACAATCCATTGAGCCGGACGTGTACTAGCTAGACACAATACGTATCAATCTATTGAGAAATTTGAGGAGAAGATGGAGATGTGCTGATGTGTACTTAGCTGGATGCTAATACTCCCCCTCAAGTTGGAGCATATTGTGAGGGTAGCAATTGGAAAAGGATCTCTCCTTTTTGGCCCTCTCTCCTCTATCTCTTCATATATATCTTCCTGGTGTTTGGCTTTGCGGGCCCTACACCGCCGTATTGTCACTCAGAGATATGTGGGGGCCTATTTCGCAAGGCTTTACTCTCTTTCTCTTGAGGAGGAGTGAGGTTCGGAGGTACATCCTCCTTGGGTTGATGATGGTCCAATGGGGGTTGGGATCATGCAAAAGGGGTTTGGAGTCTCCACCTAGGGTTATGGGCTAAGGACCCAAGGGTGGGCCTGATTCCTAAGGAAAGGGCCCGAAAATTGGTCTGATCCAAAGATTTAGGGTACATGTCAGGTTGTAGAGTTGGTAAGGTGTTAGGAACCCAATTTACTCGATTCAACCGGTCTTCCTACTAGATGCTTGAAGAACGGACATTTTCCACAATTATTCTATACCGCATGCTGTGGCTAAGTTATCACACATATATACATTAATTGAATTTGATTACTTATGTACACTAAAAAAAGGTCAATAATGAGTCTACATTATGCTAACTCAATGAGAGATTATACCTGAGCTCGACCCCTATTTTGAATCAAGCGGGGTGGACCCCTGATTGGTGAGGGTACGAACTTTCTTATGGATTCTCTTGGCTCAGGGGAAGATGGTCTTGACCTACAACTTCCTTTCTTGAGAGATGCTGATTGTAGTAATATTCGATCATAGTTCTGGCTACGAAAGGTTACTTTTGGATTTGAGTTTCTGTAGAGCTTCGGCTAGGGAATGTTACTTTTGGGCTTAGGCTGAGGTGGCACTCTGGTAGAGCTTCTGTTAGGGAGGGGCTACTTTTAGATTTGGATTTCAGTAGAGCTTCGGATAGGGAAGGCTACTTCCAAACTTAGGCTGAGGTGGCACTCCGGCAGAGGTTCCGCTGGGGATAGGCTATAGGAGGGCTTAGGAAGCTTAGGAAGATTTGGGAAGAACTTCGAAGATCTTCGAAGAACTCTGAAAAACTTCGAAGGAATTGTGAAGAACTTCAAAGGGGAGGGAGAGAAGGGCAGGGTGTCTCCAACAATGGTGCTCACCAAGTGGCTCAAGTCTGAAATTTTAAGTTGAGGGGGGGTATTTATAGGTTTCTTGGACCAATAGGGTGAAAAAGATGATTTTCCAGCCAATGAGGTGGAGCGGCATAGGGTACGCTAGTAGGGTGGCATGGGGTACGGAAGCAGAGGGTGAAGGTTTTTTAGCCAAAAATCTGCACTTAGCACGAGGTCGCACGCATGGGGCATGGGGCCTCAGGGCGGGGGGCAAGGGGCCATAGGGTAGGGGGCAGTTGCGCTCGAGAGGCAGGGCCTCAAGGTGGTGGTGTGGGGCCGTTGGTGAGGGGCACGGGGCATGGGGCCATGAGGTAGAGGGCTTGGGGTCACAAGTGAGGGGTGCGGGGGAGCGAGTGAGGGGTGCAGAGCCGCAAGGTAGGAGGCACGGGGCAGCTGGTGTGCGAAACCATATGAGCATGGGGCGGGGCCATAGGTAGGGGCGTGGGGCCACGGGTGAGGGGTACGAGGCTACGAGGCAGGGGGCGTGGGGTGTGTGCACGGGCATATACGAGTGTGCATGGGTGTGTGCATGCGTGTGCATGGGTGTCCATGAGTGTGTGGGTGTGTGCATGGGTGTGTACATGGGTGTGCTCGGGTGTGTAAATGGGTGTGTGCATGGGTGTGCATGAGTTCTATCTTTTGGTGATGACTGCGGGAGATCTTCCGATCTGATTTTGACGTATCATATATAATTGGACTCATGATTCTGAGAACTTTCAATCTGTATGGTCACTTTGGACTGGATTCCTTCATATATGCGAGGTCATAATTGGACCTTTCTTTTCTCCGACATCGAGACTTCTAGGGTTCTAGGATTTTTGGGTGTGAAGGGAGTGTTTTGGGGCTGGGTTACCTCAGTTAGTTGTCATCTCTATTAATCGAAAGCAAAAGGCTATGTCCATGATCCTTGATTCATCATAACCAGGGGAGAGTGACAAAATTGGGTGTCTATAGAATGCCCCTCTTTGGTTGAGGTCTCTACCACAACTGAAGGGCAAAGAAAAGAATGACCACATTTTGTCACCCGGAGCATGTACTGCCGTCATCTTGCTCAATGATGATTGAGGTGGAAATGCAATAAGTAATATCTCTTAACTACTCAAAGTTTAGGATCTTACCTAGACTGTCGATCATAGGAACAAAATTTGAGCCTTTTCAATCCTGGGAAGCACATTAGTACTTGGTTTGGCAATCCTTTTTCTTGCAATTCTTAGGCCATCAGTTGCAGGGATTCGCACAGTTCCTGCAATGGATGTTAGTACCCGATTTGGTTCGACAATCCTTTTTCATGCCATTCCAGAGCCACCGTTTGTAGGGATTCATGCCATTACTGTAGAAGAGGTAGTTAGCAAACTCATATCTTGATTTTCCTTGGCAAACTCATATCTTGATTTTCCTAGGCTGGGTCTCCATGGACCAGTCTAGGGGATTGGTCTTAGGCCACTTGGACTGTGGGACTGGGCATCTTAATCTTTTCTCCCTAGGTTAGGTCTCTTGGACTAGTCTAGGCAAATTGGTCTTAGGCCACTTAGACTGTGGGATCGGGTATCTTGATCTTGTCTCCCTAGGCTAGGTCACTTGGACCGGTATAGGCAAAGTTTGGTCTTAGGCCGCTCGGACCATGGGACTGGGTATCTTGATTTTGTCTACCTCGGTTAGGTCACTTGGATTGGTCTAGGCAAGGTTTGATCTTAGGCCGCTCGGACCGTAGGACCGGGTATCTTGATCTTGTCTCCCTAGGTTAGGTCACTTGGACTGGTCTAGACAAATTGGTCTTAGGCCACTGGGACCGTGGGACCGGGTATCAGGATCTTGTCTCCCTAGGTTAGGTCACTTGAACAGGTCTAGGAAAATTGGTCTTAGGCCACTTGGACTGTGGGACCGATGCAAACTGAGATTGGGCTACCTGGGGCCCGTTTAATGATTTGATGATGATCTTTGAAAATTGAATTTTGATTCTTGATTTTTTGAAAATTTGACCTTTTAATTTTTAATTTTTGATTTTTTTTATTCATTGATTCTTGATTCTTTGATTCTTTGATTCTTGATCCTTTGATTTTTGTTTTTTTTTTTATTCTTGATTCTTTGATTTTTTTGAAAATTTGACCTTTGGGTGAGGGGTTATTCCCATCAATTTTTTTTTGGCAACAAAATGGTCCCTCCCTCACTCACTTGTCACTTTCGATTTTCTAAGTTGGGAGCGAGTTCTGAGTGAGTTAGCCCAGATTCTTCAGATTTCCTGAAATTCTTCAAAGTCATTCGAAGACCTTGGAAATTCGTTAACATTTCTTCGAATTTCTTCAAAGTTCTTCATCATTTCTTCGAATTTCTTAAGAGGGAGCATTTTGGTAAATTTGAAATCTTTTTTTACTTTTCTATAATTTGTGAAATTTCTTGGGCTTTTTTCACAATTTTGAGACCTTATGGCTGAAAAATTGAAGAAAAGGACCTGCGGAGAGCGTGCACTAGAGGGCATAGCAGGTAAGGGTGTCAATTTCAAACTGAAACCGAATACTGAAATTGAACCGAATTTGAACTTTATTCGGTTCAAATTCGGTTTGAATATGTGAGTATGCTATTCGGTTCGGCTCAGTTTTAGTTTAGGGTGTTAGAACCATCGATTCAAACCGAAACCAAACCGAATTACTTTTATCATTCAAGAGTGTTTTTTGCAAACTTTTTTTGTGGTAAGTGTTTTTTTGCAATTTATCATCACATATTTACAAGCTAAGATAATTTTGGAGGTAGCAATGGTCATAAGGCCCCACAAATTGAGGCCATTATGGTCTTTGGTCCATCACAATTCTGGTTCAAAAGTGGAACCATTTTAATAACCGAATTAAAATCGAATTAAAACTGCATATCAGAACCGAATTGGAACCAAAATCGAACTAAGCCGAATTGAATCGATTTGAGTATCTAAATACGGAATCGAGTCAGTTCTCGATTCGGTTATGGTCCACCTTATCATCATTTGGAACCAAACCAAAATCGAACCGAATAACCGAAACTGAACTGATTGACACCCTTAATAGCAGGTCGCAACCCCTCGGCTGAGGGGGGGTGAGGATTCCGCTGTCTGGTATGCTGGACAGACACTTCAGGAGACACAGGGGCACATTTGTAATTCTATAAGTCCTCCTTGTTCTTGCTTTGTTTATTATCTTTAAAAAAATCATTCATTTGTTATTATTATATTATATTATATTTTTTTTACTATGTATTTTTACATGCCCCCTGGGGATGGGCCTCCAACACTGGCCAAATATGGACACCCCAAACAGTCCAAGAATGGTATAAGATAATTCTCCCAAGGGCTAGACGTTTCATAGATGAGTCCTACCTGTGCCGCTTGGTCTTGCTAGAGACCAAGAAATTAGACCCTGGGTTGATGAGAGGGCTCATCAAGCGGTGGTGGCCCAATACACATTCTTTCCATCTTCCCATGGGCGATATTACTATCACCTCGTCTTGCTTCTATGCCTTGACAGGCATTCCATTTGGGGATAGGCCTCTGATTCTGCCCAACATCATAGAGGCAGATGACTTTCTGAGTTTGACTGGGATCCCTATTTCTGCAAACCAGAAGTCCATTGCATTGGGGGAGATCGCAGATCGTTGGTGGAGACTATCTCAGGGTAGAATGAACCTTGTTATGACCATTCAGTTAGTTCGCTCCTTCTTTCTATTTTCTTTGGGGCTGTGTCTTTTTAGTACCTTTCGGGGTAGAGTGGACGTTCGTATGACAGCCCTCTTTTGAGACCTTGATGAGGTAGATACTTGGGACTGGGGTGGGCCAGCCTATGCATATCTGTTGCAAATGCTCGATCTCTTGGCCTACAGAGACCATGGAATCAAGGGAGCGGGCTATATCATTTAGGTAATCTCCTAACCTTATATCCTTCCTTTTATCAAGCATTCATCTTTGTTAATTCATTATCTTGATTTTCCCAAATCAGCCTTGGTGTTATGAACATCTAGGGATCATGCTTCCCTTACTACACCATTCACTAGCTCCCTTCTTTCCTGTGGCCATGAGATGGGGGGATTGCCATATGCGCAAGGGCCCATCTCTTCTTCCAGAAGCCAACACTCGTTCCCTTTTGAATGAGATTTCCGAGGTAAATCATTCTTACTTCTAAGTTTCCCTTTTTCTTTGTGATGTATTTACTGCATCTGAAATTGCAGGTCACCTGGAGACCTTTTCAGCACCTCGAATTTTTAGTTGCTGCTGAGACTGCTCGGGCCATATTCTTGACTCAGCGGAGAGTATTGTTTCGGGGCCTTGAGGGTCGTGCCTGGTACTTGGGGGAGTGGTTCACTCCTCAGTGGCCTGTGCTGAACAGTGCATCCCTCCTTGCCTTCCGCCCTCCACCATGCATCATCCAGAGCTCATTCCAAAGGCCGAGGTCGAGGAGCTAGCTGAAGGATTATGGGATGACTCCTTTTTGATCATGTATAGGGACTACGAGACCTTCCTGGATGAGGAGACAGTCTGCGACCCTTTGGGTCCCACAGGTCCAGTGGTATGCTCTCTTCCTTGAATGCTCTTTCCATATTTTAAGTCCTCTTTCCTGATTATTGTGATGTTTCTGTAGTGGAGAACATGCCCCATTGTTCCTCTTTCTGCTTGGCCCTGGCCGAGTGTTGCCGGTCCTTCCTTTGCTTGGTCTTCTACTACTATGGATGGATCCTCTCATAACATGGCCACTATTCTCTTACATGGCTTTCCTGGTTGGTCTTATCTGGATGCAGCCAACCCAAGTATCCCGAGAGCTTTGGAATGACGATTGGATCGAGATGCCTCTCTCAGCCTACCTATGTAGTATGATTGTGCGATTGTCCAAACATTCCTCATTTCATTGCCTTTTCCCTTCCTTTTGTTGATATGGTCCTTTTTAGGTGTCATCGGAGGCATATGTTGAACTTCAGCGGATGCATTAGGGTCTTTGTGACGAGTTATACCAGAGGGTACCATCATTTCTTTGGCTTGATTCTCTTTCATCATTTTCTCTTGTTCTAACCGTCTCTTATGCTTTCCAGGTGATAGATTGTCTTTTTGATAGGATAGGTTGGCTCTCTAATAGGATAGGTTGGTTCTTAGAGGGAGATGATTGCCCAACAGTCCGCACACATTAGGGGCCACTCGACACAAATGGCGAACTCGTGATTGACATCTGACACTTCCTCGATGTTTTCCACGGACAACCCCAAGTATGGCATGGATGAAGATGCTGCTTCTTAGAAACCTGTTCACTGTAAGACATATATATATATATATATATATTTATATTTCCCCCCATGTTTATTACTTTTTCTTTTGTTTTTATCTTTTGTAAAACAAGACTTGACATTTTATTTTGGAATGGAAACTTATCTTTTAGCATTAAAAAATCTTTCTTGTTCTTGAATTTAAATTTTAAGGCACAATCAATTCCAAAATTCAAGTCTTCATTAGAATAGCTGGAATAATGTGAAAATCCCAATATCACCTTACTTCATTACCATTTGAATTACACAGAAATGGTGAATAACTTTCCTCCAAAAGATAGGATAAGTAGGTTACAATGTGGGGAGACAGTTCTTGGGGTGGGTAAAAGTTCATCTATTCCTTATGGTCCTCTGCTTTTAGTCCATAATATCAGCTGATGTAAGTGGGAAAGTAAAAGGATGTATGAGTTAATGCCATCAACCTGACATATTTGCATCCAGGAGTCTTCAGTAGGGGATCGTCTTGTGGCCACCATGGCACCTCCATGCAATATCTTGTACAGTTCTTCCTTGTAGGTACTCTTCTCAATCAGTGATGAGCTTGAATTTTGGGACTTCCCTCTTGTCTTGGTAGCAAGAAACTTTGAGTTGGCATCCATTTAGCAGCTTGGCCAGTTTTAGTCTCTCGAGTAATCAAAGTTGGAAACTAGTAAGACTTCATTAATAATGATTAGTTCCAAATCTGTGGCTGTGGCTCATGTCACCAAATCCCTTAAGTGTCTCTGCGAGGACTGTGGGGATGATATCACCTCATTCCTTCAAATGTTTTACCAACTCTATCAGAAAAAATGGTGCACCACGTCGGGGAGTTCGGAGAACATAGCGAGCTATCATGCAAAGTAGATAAGCATCCTGTGATCTCTGCCGATGGATTCTTCCTAATAATAGATACTGGGTGAAAATCCTAGCCACCTTCAAAATTTCAATCTTCCCATATCTAATGAATTGCTTCTTTCCTCCTTTCCCCATCCGAAGAAACTTTGAATCTCCTCCGAGTAATCTTTCTTCAAAGATGGTTGAATCAATCTGCCCTTAGGTGGAGATAGCATACAAGCTCAAAATTCTTTGAGAGTCAGGCAGATCTCAACTATCCTAAACCAAAATACGTGAAGATCAGTATCCCAGTGTTGAGGCACCTATCGGAGTCAACTGTGATGTAGTTCTACACACCCAATCCAACTGGGCATTGACATACGCACAGATTCTAGCAGTCTTGGTGCCATATTGTTTATGTCCAAGGTTCATTTTCTCAATATCTCATCCAAAGAGTCCATGTCCTTGCCTAAAACCATTACAAGCAAAAAGAGATGTGATTTTTCAAAGTATCGCTCATTAGCTATTGATACAGCCAAACCTTTACCACTATTGCATCATGTTTTTTTTTTTCTTTTGACTAATCAAGGGTGGGGAATGAACTGGCCTTGATTATTAGCGCCAAGTGATGACTTTTGGGTGGATGGAATTCTGGATAAGAGTTTGGAGGACCATAGGTGAATGACAGATACCTAATGGCCTTCTATGCCAAATGGCGATTCTCTGGGAACACAAGCTATGACAAATTTTTTAGATACCTTAATTATTAATTATTACCTTGAGATTGTTGAGACTGCACTTGCACATGTCAAGTTGCCTACGTATCCCTTAAGAGGAATTAGGTCTAGCATAGTTTAGGTGTTGTCCACCCTTCATACATAATATCTCTTGAGTTAATCCATGTTGGCCAGTCCAGGTATTTCTTCCCCATTGAAGTCCATGAGTCTCATAGCCTTGCCTAGTAGAATTTCTTTAACAGTGAATAGGCCACTCCAGTTGGGCCTGAATTTTCCTCTTGGGTCATGAATTGGGGCTCTTTATTCTCAAAGAACGAGCTTGCCCTCTTTTATGTGACGGGGCTTCATATTCTTATTGAAGGCCCTTGCCATTCTTAGTTAATACTTCCTGAGACTATCCATGGACTTCATGCATCTTTCATCGACAAAATTGAGCTCGACATGTCTAGTCTTCACCCATTCTCCTTCAGGTAACTGACTATCTAGGAGCACCCTTAGTGATGGTATTAGGATTTCTTGTCACACCCCAATTCTAGTAAACTTAACTTACCATTAGGAATACCGGTGGTGTGAGTAAGACACGTACCTGGCTTACAAGCCTACCAGGATCTCTAATAGCAGTACCACAATCTCACAACACAAACCAAACCATTTGTAGTGGAATCAGAGTATAGTAGCGGGATCATATATAAAAAGGGAGAAACATCTAGTGATACCATATATAGATAACCAAGTTATTCCATTACAAATATCAATGACTTATAATTAATAAACCCAAAATATACAAATCATCGATTCTATCTCAGACAAATAAAAAATATATGGCACACCTCATGGTGCTGCGTATGCACAGAAATCATAGGCACAATCCTAATCATGCTCCCTTGCTTCTGGTATCCACAAGTCACTCACTCTGTACTTGGGTCTGGAGGATAGAGAGTCATAAATCATAGGCACGACCATACCTGCATCATCATCTAAAAAGGGTGCATATATGTGGGGTGATCTTCCAACTTGCTCAGTGAGGGGTGGGGTTCATGCACAATGAAGCACAAGCATTCACATATATAATATTCCATAATGACATGAATACAGGAATTAAACACATAGTCCATGATGCGAATGATGCAATCCATTTGATTATTAATCCACCTAACAATGCAACTAACTCTAGTAATGCTACTATAACACATTAGGCTATATCCCTGGTCTCGAAACTACCATTGACTACATAGCAATACAAACCCTAGTCATGATTAGGAGCCTGTCGAGCTCGGGAAGAGACCATCAGTCACCCAGCAAACCTCTTATATTTTTTGTTCATCATTACAGCCCATCAACTTAAAGACTTTCTTCATACCCCTAATCCATCTTGAGGGAAGCAACTGATCATGGCTTACATTGGAGAAGTATGGGGGACCTAGCCTTTGGAACTTCTCCATCATTTTGGTTAGGTCAGTCCAACCCTCTACGTGCACTTGGGCTTGCCCTTGCATTTGCTCGAGTACTTGTCCTTGAAACTGCCCTTGCACATGCCCATGCCCTTGCCCTTGCATCCCATTGGATGTCTAAAGGGTGGCTAAGCTAGCTGGCATAGGGGATGGTACCGATGGAGTAGGGAGTGCAGAGGGTGTATTTCGGGCTCCAATGGTAGCCTGGATCGGGTATCAATCTCAGCCATGAACTGAGTTTGCCTCTCTTCCACCTCATGCATCATGTTGCCCATTATCTTAGCAACATCTTGTGTCATTAGAATAGTGGGGCCAGTGGCACACTGTGATACCCTACTTTCTAAACCCGACCAAATTACCCGTAAAAAAAGAACTCTGGTTGGCCTGACATGATCGAGCGGGTACTAAGTGTAACACATGCACCCAAGCCTTACACTTGAACACACCACGAGGTCATGTACAAAAAGTAAAGGTACGTACTAGTATTTGTGGGTACCAATGTAATCTAATATTATGAGGGAGTTTATTTCCATTGAATCCCACCTGAGATATACCCACCTGAGATAGCCCACCTGAGATATACCCCCCTGAGACTTAACCCACCTGAGATATACCCACCTGAGATAGCCCACCCGAGATATACCCACTTGAGATGTACTCACCTGAGATAGCCCACCTGAGATTTAGAAGATATTTTGGGGGCCTAGGTATAAAAGGGGAGACATTAATTGTCTTTTCCCTCATTAATGTTAATTGGTTGGTGGGAGAATAAAGAAGAGAGAGAAAGAAGAAGAAAGGAAAAGAGGAAGAAAAAGAAAGAAGAAGGGAAAATCGATAGTAGAGCTTCACCAGAGCTGAGTCTTGGTATCTTGAGCCTGGATTAATGATCAGCTCACCGAGGTCTTCGAATTGAGGTAGGTATTGTACACATTCCAAGGATTCTTAGGAAAACCTTTTTCTTAAGCCCTCTTTTTGATTTTTGGGAAAGAATCCACTTGGATCTTACTAATCATACTTGGATAATTAAATCTAAGGTCTAATGGAAGGTGTGTATAATGATTTTGAAGAATTTGGGAGGAGTGTTGGTGAAGATCTAGAGTATTTGGAAGTTCTTGAGCAAAAGAAGTGAAATTTGGGGTTTCATTGGTATTCTTGAGAAAGAGGTAAGAACCTTCATTTTCTTATGATTTGATCTTAGATATAGGTTGAGGGTACATGATTGGACCTTAGATAAGTGATTTGATTCATCGGATTGTCCCCAAATAAGTTTCTTAAGCCAGAAGAAAGTCGGGAATGATGATGGAAAAAATTTCGTTTAAAGACTGGGGGTATTTTACCCTTGTCTTTTGGTTTTAGCCCACCTGAGTTCTCAGAACTCAGTTTCTGGGGCTCTGAAGTAACCGACGGGATAAAATCGGTGGGCTACATAGCTCACCATTTTTCTGGTTTTAGTCCACCTGAGTTCCCAGAACTCAAGTTTTGGGCTCTGGAGTGACCGGGGGGCTAAAACCGATGGGCTACATAGCCCACAGGTCTTTGGCTCTAGCCCACCTGTCTTTCTAGAATTCCCAGAATTGGTCCGAATTTGATGGGTAAACCCCATTTATGATTCTAAACCCGATTTTAGTGTTCAAACATGATGATTTTGACCCCAAAATAGTGAAATGATAAACCATTATGTTTATGATAGGTTACACTCAATATATGCGTACCCACACATCGGATCTTTTTCGTACCGGGTACAAGCACTGTGTACATATAAAAGTAAGTGGGGAGCGGACTTTGGTTTAATTTTGAAATGTTATGCATCATTTAACACATGTTAGTCTAGCCATGTCGTCATGTCACTTGTGTCTAGACTAGACATCACATATGCCATATCACACATTTGAATATGCATTTACATAATATGCTATGCTTTGTGTTATGATGGAATATTCATTATATCTTGATGTATGTGATGAAGGAATCTCATTTGGACATAATAAGCATGCTATATTTTAGATGCCGTAGTCGGCTTGGAAACAAGTGCATAGTGGCTCGTGGTATGGGACGCGACACCATTGTGTAATCGTGCTATGCTCATGTAGAGGCATGTGGCTAGGATGTGATTTACCCTTGTGCTATGACCCTTTCCAACAGGGGCTTACGTGTTAGGGGATCATTAGGGAGGAAGCGTTGAGTTACAGTTGTCGAACTCCTGTAGTAGTTAAAAGTACGCACGACTGATCGCTAGGATAGTCAACAACCCCCGTGGTATATTCAGAGGGTCGATCATATTGCTTTTATTTTGGCTGGAGTCACCCATTTACTTTATGTCATTTAAATTTGCCAAGAGTTGGCTTATATTTTAAATTTTGGTACCAATGGTGGGCCTTCTCCAACAACCCTATGGGAGTATCGCAGGATGGGGTTCACGGCTCATACTCGGGGCATTCATGCACTATGGTTGTGAGTAGCACAAAACCTGTGACCTAGTAATGTCGTTAGGCTAATAGGGTTAAAATGAATTGCATATAGGCACATTTGTGTTGTCACTATTTGTGTGATTTTTCTTGTGTGGTCTTCCTATCCACTTATTGGGCTAGTGAGCTCATCTTACGTGTACAAATCTTTTTAGGTGATTTTACAGGTTATCAGGAGTCAGGCCCCACTGTGGAGTTTTCATCTGAGGACTGGTGGGTCCCTTTCAAGTTCGAGCACAATGTCGATTACACGTGTGAGGATTGTGCTGTATGGCAGCTGTGACTCATGAGTGATTCTTTTTTATTCTTTTGACGTAACCCCTTTTTGTTACTTGATGCTTAAATTGTTATATTTTTGTATATATATCATGCCTTCGGCCCAAATGTATGTAAATTTTATAACTCAATTTGGGTGTCAAGTATTTGGAAAACAATTACAGGTATTATTATGAACGTGTCTTCCACTGAAAATACAGGTCCTATCTTAGTTTAGTATGTATGTTGTATGGTAGTTACTGCATTATTGATCCTAGCAGGTTTGTGAGTTAACTGGTGTTAACTCGGTCATCGGCTCGACTTTGTGCGAGCGGGGTGTGATAAGGTGGTATCAGAGCACGATACTCTACCTACCTATAGCATACTGCTTAGACTCAATAGAAGCTATAATAAGTCTGGGGTGGGTGAAGATAAAAATCTTATGAAAAGTTAAAAAGCCTTAAATTAAATGAAAAAAAAAATTTGTAACCGTTGCATTTATGACATGCATGCATTGTTAATATGAATCCTGGTTAACTAGTTTTGGGATTTTCATAATTGAATTACTTGGTAGTGGAAATTTTAACAAAATTTTGGCTGCATAACTGTGTAAAATGAGAAAACAAAAAATTTTCAAACATAAAACCTGATAGACAGCAAGAATAATAAGATAATAACATATGACGGCCGTGTCGACGACCATCAAACCACACAGTTTAATATAAGCAAACCATTTAGAAATTCACAATTGCTATCAAGATCACAATTCAAACTTTAAGAACATAAATGAAATAAATTACAAAATGAATGACAGATGCTATCATTTCTTAAAGCTATACTAGTTCGATCACGTAAGTAAAGCAGGAAAGTCAATTATGAAACCTAAAATAGTTAAGACTATCAAATAAAGCTAAAAGTCAAGTATAAATGACAAAAAAAGGGTCAGAAGAGGGTAATATGTCATCAGTCTAGAGTGCTAGTCGGAGTCGAAGTCATCACTAAAGACATCGAAAGGTTCTCCTAAGTGGACCCGAGAGTCAATGCCAAGACGCATGTCCCAATGAGTGAATCCATCATGGAGGCACACCACTCTCCTCTGTACACGATGGACATCTACGAAGATCACCCTAGAAGAGTGGTACATATCTCGAGTAAGTCGTTGAAACCTGGACTCCATCTCTCAAAACTGCCTTCAAATCTGGAGCTCTCTACCGGTGTTCTCCTCCACCCTCCTGAGAAGCTCCTACTCCTTGGCTGCACTCTCTCCAAGCTAATCTCTAAGCTCAGCCTGACTCTCTCTCAGGGACCTCAACTCTGATAGGATATCCTATAGGATAGGTGCTCTCTAGTAGGTGGTGGAGCTGAAGCCTGTGTGCCAGAAGCACTAGGGATGTCTGGGCCACTAGCTTTGGCTGATTTGGAATTGCCAGCTCCATGGAAAGAGGGATCTGCTGCCATAGTATCCAAAGGAACCTCCTCCAAAACCTCCTCCTCTTTTATATCCTCACGACTAGGTACCCCCTGAAAACCCTCCTCCTGGTATGGGAAATGACTTTTATCATCTCTGGTGTGCTCATCCTCATCCATACGCATGCCCTCCTCCTGCTCTGCATCCTCCTCCTCATACTCCTCAGCTGCCTAAGGCTCTACCATTAAGGCACGTAAGTTCATTTGCCTTAAATTCCTTATAGAGAACTTGTCCTTGGGACCGATCCCTCCTCCTTAGAAAGGTCGACTAAGAAATGCCCAAAGACTTGAGTAAGAGCTCTGCCATACGGTAAGCTGGCATCCTCAGGGTGTAAGGCATGGTGATGCATAGACCTCAGTATGAAGTTTGGGAGGCATAGTCTAGGTACGTTGCCCTCAAGGGTAGATAGCAGGCAAGCAGCTAGATAGGTGCATAAAACCTACCTGATTCCGGTGACCACTCCTAGGAGCTAGGTTGAACTGCACTAACCTAGCAAATACCTGCCTCAGGGGAAAAGTACAACTTGGATACAGGCCTTGCTGGTGAACCACTAATCACCTCATAGATGTGCTCCTGCATGTCCTGGCTCATCAGTGGGCCTATGCCTCTGGTCCTGGGAGGGTTGTAGTAGTGAATACCCTCTAAAGAGATCCCTAACCGGTCCACAGTAAGGATGATCTCTACACCCTTCACCATACTGACTATGGCAAAGTCCCCCTCCTCCTCTATGGCCTCCAGGTTACAGTAGAACCTCCTCACCAAACCCTTGTAGCATGGTCGGTTAATGTTGAGGATGGACTCCCAACCATGGATAGAAAACCTCTCCAAGAGGTGAATGGGAGAAAAGTGCTCCACAATGAGCTGCTTTTTCAATATCATCGGTAGTGAACGGAAAGTACTCCATAATGATGCAGCTCTTGCATTGTGGAAGGCCATCTCATCATAGTCGGATGAGTCCTCCCGTTCCCTAGATGGTGATGGGGCCGAAGAACTAGACCCCACCTCTCGCTTCCTAGCCTTGGAACTTTTTCTCTTCTTTGATGGCTCTACGGATTCCTTACCTCTTCTTGGTGGCATCCTGAAATTTCAAAGAAGAGAGATAAGTACATGAAGCAAAATAAGAAGTTAAAGTATAAAGAGTATCAAGTCGAGACGGATAGTAGAAATGGAATAAAAAAGATGAATAGAATGAGCTATAACAGCATATGGCAGAAATTTTTTAGGAAATGTGATCTAAGCTGATATTTTACAAATCATTAAGCCCGGATACCTAAACCAGCTAAGTGAAAATACGTGGATATGAAGGATTATGGTGATGGAAATCACCAAGCAAACACAAGAGATGCAAAGTGATGAATGAGATATTGCATGTGCGGATTGAGGTATACAATGACCCAAGTGAGATGTGGTCTTAATGCATGAACAATCCAAGAATGTATACAATGAATAGATCCTTTCAAGAGAATATGAGATACCATACTAGATTAAACAAGAGATAGCGTATCCCTATTTGGGTTTAGAATAAGAAATTGAAGGATCCCCAAATAAGAATACCAACCAAGTAGATACGTTCAAATTTGGGAATCTAGCCAAATGGGAGTTTACATTTCAAAGGAAACAACTAATGATGATTCTAATATGCTTGAAGATTTATGATTCTAATGTAAACAAAGAATCCAAGATGTGGCTAGGTGTAAATTTTCCTAATGTTGTTGCTCTCTCTGTTTGGGAAAATTATATAAGGATTTTTGGGCTATCAAAGCATCCAAATTTGGGGCAAATTGCAAGGGAATGGTTATTGAACACAAGAGAAGCCTAATATTGCAATGAAAACAAGGAAAACTCATAATGTGGTGCTAAATTGACATAGATAAGAGAAAGGCACAATAAAATCCCCAAAGTCATTGTTTAGGGCATAAAAAGGGAGAAAATCTCTCCAATGTTCCATTTCAAGGATCAAACTACTTGAAAACTTAAATCTAAGCTCTATAATAGCATATGAATCGTTTTCCATGGAGAAAATCAAAGGAAAAACCAAAGCCCCAACCACATTGGTGATTTTTCCATTCAAAAGAGGGAAAACCTAGAAATTTTGAGAAGTAAAGGATTATGATCTTACCTTGAAGATGGAGTGATAGAGAAGGCAAACTCAAGCAGGTCATTGCGTCGATTTGGTGAATCGATTCGTAAGGAATCACCTAAGGATCGTTTAAAATTGCTTGAGTTCATATGATAAGGAAAGAAGAGAAAATGGGCAGAAAAATAGGGTTTAAAACCCCTTTAATCGCAGCCTCGGGTAACTCCAATGGGCTAAAACTTGTGGGGTTTAGCCAGTCAAGCCCGTTGGTCTTTAGCCCACCGGTTTTGGTAGTAAGGCCCCAACTCCACCGGTTGGTCCTATATGGCCTGCATTGGTGGGTTTAATGGTCATTTTTGAAAAACTATGAGTTTATATTGGAGAATTGGGCCGATACGTGTAATGAAATACAAATTTGGAGTTAAATTGTTATGTGCATGTTTTTTCGATTGTTTTGGGATGAAAATGCATGAAGTTGGGAGTTAAACTTCGAACAATTGTGTAATAGTTGTAATACTAACATATAAGAAATTTTTATACAAATCAGGTACACTAGCAATGGTATGCGCTTGATCTGAAGGTGTCACAAAGGGTGCACCTCGAGGTACTCGTCCTGTTGGTAGGCCACCAATCAATAGGAGGCCTCATCCTATGGGGCAAGCATCTAACCCACAATATCAAGAGATAAATTTTCAGAATGTGACTCATAAGGATCCACCCATGGCTACACTTCCTGATCCTCCACCAATACTTACCCCTGGTGATGCCGAGAACTTGATTCAATAATCGAATCAAAATCTCCATCAGCAGATTCTCTAGCAACAACAGACATTTATGACTGCCATACAACAACAGTGGTCTGCTGCACTACCAAGTCATCCTCCTCGGGTAAATATTCCACAAGGTCCAACTGGAGGACCTGGTGTTGGGGCACAGGTTGGAGGTACACCACCTGGCATTAACCCTTAGAATCAAATTGGAGGTACACCACCCATAATACCTCAGGATACACCTCCACATATGATGCCGCCTCCTTGCCTGTACCATCCGACGTATGCACCATATTTTCAGCCGGTGGGCCGTACCACAAGAGTGGTGGAGTCATTCAAAAGGAACCTACCACCTACATTCACTAAGGTGGGTAGTGACCCTTTGGAATCGGATTGATAGATCCAAGAGATTGAGAAGATATTTGAGGTGATTAAGTGCACCAATGCTCAAAATATTATTTGTGCGGGGTTACAATTTAAGAATGAGGTTAACTCCTGGTGACAAGCCTCAAAAGCCATATTGTTTGCTACACACTTGGAACCCATATGGAAACAATTCAAGGAGCTATTCTTAGCAAACTACTACCCTCGTAGTTTTAGAGACCGAAAGGAAGCGGAGTTCTCAGCCTTAACTCAAGGAATTAAGTCTATCCTTGAGTATCAACAACAGTTTGAGCCCTATTCTACTTTGCGCCCCCCGCACATGAAATCAACTGAAGAAAAGGGCAAGAAATTTTTGAAAGGATTGATGGAATCCATTGGCACAATACTTGAGGCATTAGATCTCAATGACTATGCCTTAATTGAACAGAAGGCCAAAACCATGGAAGATAAGATGAAAGGTGAATCATCCCTTACACCTGGAGTTTGGAAGAGAGCAAACTCTTATGCGGATTCAGGTGGCCCGATTAAGAATTTCCATGGAGTATACGGATTTGGTCCTTTATACAGGTAGCCCTACAAGCCATCGGGTTATCCTCCTCGACCCGTTATTGGACTGAGTACTACATCTTTTTGCCTGAATACTAGTACATTGCCCATAGCTACTAGGCCACCTTGCCTTCCACTTGTTACAGGTCTGGCTCAGAGAGCTCCTGCTCCGGTTCAAGCTTTGCAGAACCGTTATTTTAATTGCCATTCATATGGGCATTTTGGTAAAGATTATGGAGCCCGACCAGCCTTACCAGCCAATCAGCCTTTTAGGTACAGACCTACTTTGACTCAAGGGAGTCAACCATAAGGAAGGATGTATGCTTTGTTAGCTAAAGAAGCTAAAGCTAGCACAGAAGTGGTAGCAGGTATGATTTAAATTGAGAATTTCCTTTTAGTAAATATTAATGACATGCTATACTTATGTGCATTGCTGTATTAGATGTCCTACCTATGTCAGGTATACCAGCATATGTCTTGTTTGATTCAGAGGCTTTGCATTCATTTGCATCAAAGAGATTTGCTGAGAAACTTGATATGACACCCAAGATGTTAGAGCATAAGATGATAGTTAGTACACCTACAGGAAAAATTTCATAGCTAAAGGAAGTATATGGGCCATGCACCGTTGAGATTAGTGGAAAAAAGTTAGGTGCTCAACTCATCAAGTTCAACATGCAAAACTTTGATGTTATAGGCATGGATTGGTTATCTGCACATCGAGTAAGCGTGATATGTGTTGAGAAACAGATCAAGGTGATTGATAATGAAGGGAAGGAACTGATATACCAAGCGAATATGATAAAGCAGGCTAAGAAGGTCCTCATCTCCACTCTGCAAGTGGTAAAGTTGTTGGAAAATGGGTGTCAGGGGTACCTAGCATCGGTGATTGATTTAGATGCAAAGATCATACCTCTAGAGGAAGTAGAGATAGTTAAAGAGTTCCCAGACGTCTTTTCAGATGATCTGACTCAACTACCACCTAACAGTGAGCTGGAATTTGTTATAGATTTGATCCCTGGAGCTGCCCCGATGTCAAAGAATCCGTACAAAATGGCACCAGTAGAATTGAAAGAATTGCAAGTATAGTTGCAAGATCTGCTAAAGAAGGGATTCATACGCTAGTATTGTTTGTTAAGAAGAAAGATGGAAGCTTGCGTATGTGCATTGATTACCGGGAGTTGAATAAGTTAACTATCAAGAACCGGTATCCATTACCACACATTGATGATCTGTTTGATCAACTACAAGGTGCTAAGGTATTTTCAAAGATTGACCTCAGATCTGGGTATTAACAACTCAAGATAAAGAATAGTGATATACCAAAGACAACCTTTAGAACTTAGTATGGTCATTATGAGTGTTGTCTTTCGGGTTGACTAATGCACCGTGTTTCACGATGTTCTTAACAAGTGGGTTGTTATTTTCATTGATGATATCTTGATCTACTCAAAGTTAGAAGATGACCATTTAAAACACTTGAGGATGGTACTATAGAGATTGAAAGAGCAACAGTTGTATGCAAAATTCAGCAAGTGTGAATTTTGGCTCAAACAGGTTGATTCTTATGACACATGGTGTCTGAAAATGGAATCGAAGTGGATCCAGATAAGGTGAAAGCCATGGTAGACTAGAAAGTACCCAAGAGCGTAACAGAAAGTAAAAGTTTCTTGGGTTTGGCAGGTTACTGTAGATGCTTCATCGAGAACTTTTCTTGGATTTCAGCACCAATGACCAAGTTGACTAGGAATGGTATAAAGTTTGATTGGTCGAAGGAGTATGAAGAAAATTTTCAAAGGCTGAAGAAGCAGCTAGTGTTAGCACCAGTGTTGACTATTCCTAAAGGCACAGGTGGAATGACAGAGTATACCAATGCTTCCAAAGTCAGATTGGGTTGTGTACTTATGCAACATGGTAAGGTGGTAGCATATACGTCCAGACAATTGAAGGACTATGAAAAGAACTACCCTACCCATGACTTAGAGCTAGCAGTGGTCATTTTTGCCTTAAAGATATGGCATCACTACTTGTATGGTGAAAAGTGTGAAATATACGGTGACCACAAAAGTCTTAAGTACCTTTTCACCCAAAAAGACTTAAATATGAGACAAAGGAGATGGCTTGAGCTTATGAAAGATTATGATTGTAATATTTAGTATCACCCAAGAAAGGCCAATGTAGTGGCAGATGCGTTAAGCCGGAAAGCTCAAACTGTGTCACTTTCCTATCTAGCTGTCAGTCCAGAGCTCGTACAGGAGGCAATGTTAATGGATGAAATCCTCTTGTATGAGGGAGTGACCTTGGAACTAGAGCACCAGGAAAATGATGTTCAACAGTTGAATATATCCTTGGCAGCTCTACAGGTACACTCATCCATCAGGGAAGAAATCATAATGAAAAAACCTTTAGATCCTGAGTTGCAGTGGATCAAAGCGAAGATTCAAGAGTAAATAATGAATGACCCTAGCTTTACATTAGCCAATAATGGGGTATTGTTGTTTTGGGGTAGATTGTGTGTATCCTGTGGCGAAGTAATACAAGATAATATAGTAAAGAAAGCACACAATTCTGAGTACTCTCTTCACCCTGGAAGTACCAAGATGTACAAAGACCTAAAGCAACACTACTGGTGGCCAGCAATGAAGTCCACAATAACTTTGTATGTATCGACTTGTCTTTCATGTTAGAAAGTCAAAGCTGAATAGCACCGACCTTTTAGCACTCATCAACCGCTCCTAGTACTTGATTGGAAGTGGGATAACATTACATTGGACTTCATCACTAGACTACCACGTACACCCAAGGGAATGTATGCAATTTGGGTAGTGGTCGACAGGTTTACTAAGACAGCTCACTTTATTCCGATCATGACCAATTACACCATGGATAACCTGGCATAGCTTTACATGGATAATGTTGTATGTTTACATAATGTACTAGTGAGCATTGTATCAGACAGAGACCCAAGGTTTACCTCCAGATTCTGGAAAAGCTTCCAGCAAGCCTTGGGATCACAATTGAATCTGAGTACGGCCTTCCATCCATTAATAGACAGATAGTTTGAGCGGACAATATAGATATTAGAAGACATGCCATGAGCCTGTGCCATGAAAATGAGTGGCAGTTGGGAGGAATATATACCTCTTATGGAGTTTGCTTACAACAACAGCCACCAAACTACAATTGGGATGGCACCATATGAAGCATTGTATAGTGAAAGTGCAGAACTCCTCTATACTGGGATGAAGTTGGTGAACGCCGAATGCTTGGACCAGAAATGATTCAGATGACATGTGATAAAGTCGATGTCATTAGAGAAAGAATTAAAGTATCCCAATCACGTCAAAAGAGCTATGCAGATAGCCATGGGTTAGAAATGGAATTCGAAGAAGGAGAGAAAGTGCTCCTCAAAATATCTCCTACCAAGGGCCTATGCAGATTTTACAAAAAAGGCAAGTTAAATCTGAGATATATTAGGCTATTTGAGATTTTGAAGTGAGTTAGAGCAGTAGCATACATGTTGGCATTACTACCTTCCCTTAGCAGTGTTGACAATGTCTTCCATGTGTCCATGTTGAAGCAGTGCATTCATAATCCATCCCACGTACTACCTGTGGGACTGGAATACTTAGAAGCTGATATGACATATGAAGAACACCCGACTGAGATCTTAGACCGAAAGATGAAAACTCTCCATAACCGCTCTATTGCTTTTGTGAAGATTCTGTGGGCCAACCACCTGATCGAAGAGGCATCTTGGGAGAAAGAAGATGATATTCAAACCTTGTATCTTCATATCTTCGGACAACTAGGTACTACAATTTTGGGGATGAAATTTTCAAAAAGGGGGGCAATGTGATTCCTTACTTTTTAAACCCAGTCTAATTACCCGTATTAACTTGGTTTGATCATATAGGGGCCGAACTGGAGAGAACCGACACAGGTACCATATGGAATATGGTAGCAAGGGTGACCTTGAACTCTGGTTGGCCTGACATGACCGAGCCGGTACCAAGTATAATACGAGCACACAAGCCTTGCGCTTGCATGCACCACGAGGCCATGTACAAAAAGTAAAGGTATGTACTAGTATTTGTGGGTACCAACGTAATCTAATATTATATAGGAGTTTATTCCCATTGAAGCCCACCTGAGATATACCCACCTGAGATAGCCCACTTGAGATATACCCACCTGAGATAGCCCACTTGAGATATACTCACCTGAGATTTAACCCACTTGAGATATACCCACCTGAGATGTACCCACCTGAGATAGCCCACCTGAGATTTAGCCCACCTGAGATAGCCCACCTGAGATTTAGCCCACTTGAGATAGCCCACCTGAGATTTAGAAGATATTTTGGGGTCCCACATATAAAAGGGGAGACATTAATTGTCTTTTCCCTCATTAATGTGAGTTGGGAGAGTAAAGAAGAGAGAAAAAAGAAGAAAGGAAAACAGGAAGAAGAATAAAGAAGAAGAAGCAAAAATCAACCGTAGAGCTTCACCAGAGTAGAGTCTTTGTATTTTGAGCATAGATTAATGATCAGCTCGCCGAGGTCTTCCAATTGAGGTAGGTATTATACACATTCTAAGGATTCTTAGGAAAATCCCTTTCTTAAACCTCTTTTTGATTTTTAGGAAAGAACCCACTTGTATCTTACTAATCATACTTGGATAATTAAATCTAAGGTCTAATGGAAGGTGTGTATAATGATTTTGAAGGATTTGGAAGGAGTGTTGGTGATGATCTAGAGTATTTGGAAGTTTTTGAGCAAAAGAAATGAAATTTGGGGTTTCATTGGTTCTTGAGAAAGAGGTAAGAACCTTCCTTTTCTTGTGATTTGATCTTAGATCTTGGTTGAGGGTACATGATTGGACCTTAGATAAGTGATTTGAGTCACCGAATCATCCCCAAACAAGTTCCCTAACCTGGAAGAAAATCGGGAATGATGTTGAAAAAAATTTCGTTTAAAAACTGGGGGTATTTTACCCCACCTGTCTTCTGGCTTTAGCCCACCTGAGTTCCCAGAACTGAGTTTCTTGGCTCTGGAGTAATCGGCGGGCTAAAACCGGTGGGCTACATAGCCCACCAATCTTCTGGTTTTAGTCCACCTGAGTTCCCAGAATTCAGGTTTTAGGCTCTGGAGTAACTAGCGGTCTAAAATCAGCAGGCTACATAGCCCACCTGAGTTTCCAGAACTCAGATTATGGGCCCTGGAGTAACCGACGGGCTAAAATTGGCGGACTACATAGCCCACCGGTCTTTGGCTCTAGCCCACTTGTCTTTCCAAAATTCCCAGAATTGGTATGAATTTAATGGGTAACCCCCATTTATGATTCTAAACCCAACTTTAGTGTTCAAACATGATGATTTTGACCCCAAAATAGTGAAATGATAAACCATTATGTTTATGATAGGTTACATTATATATACGCGTACCCACACATAGAATCTTTTTCGTATCGGGTACATGTACCATGTACATATACAAGTAAGTGGGGAGTGGACTCTGATTTAATTTCGGAATGTTATGCATCATTTAACATATGTTAGTCTAGCCATGTCATCATGCACTTGTGTGTAGACTAGACATCACATATGCCATATCTTGCATTTGAATGTGCATTTACATAATATGCTATGCTTTGTGTTGATAAGCATGCCAGATTTTAGATGTCGTAGTCTACTTGGAAACGAGTGCATGGTGGCTTGTGGTATGGGGTGCAGCGCTATTATGTAATCGTACTATGCTCATGTAGAGGCATGTGGCTAGGATGTGATTTAGCCTTATGCTACAACCTTCCCAATGGGGGTTTACGTGTTGGGGGATCATTGGGGGGAAGCATTGGGTTGCAATTGTCGAACTCCTGCAACAATTAGAAGTATGCACGGCTGATCGATAGGACAGTCGGTAACCCTGATGGTATATTCAGAGGGTCGATCGTACTGCTTTTATTTTGAGTGGAGTCACCCATTTACTTTATGTCATTTAAATTTTTTAGGAGTCTGCTTGCATTTTAAATTTCGATACCAACGGTGGGCCTTCTCCAACAACCCTATGGACGTATCGCGGGATGGGGTTCACAGCTCATATCCGGGGCATACAGGTACTGTGATTGTGAGTAGCACAAAACCTATGACTTAGTAATGTTGTTAGGCTAATAGGGTTAAAATAAATTACATATAGGCGCGTTTGTGTTGTGACTATTTGTGTGGTTTTCCTTGTGTGGTCTTCCTTTCAACTTACTGGGCTAGTGAGCTCATCTAATGTGTACAACTCTTTTTAGGTGATTTTATAGGTTACCCACCTGGTGATCAGGAGCCGGGCCCCACTGTGGAGTTTCCATCTGAGAATTGGTGGGTCCCTATCGAGTTCGAGCATGGTTCCGATTGCATGTGTGAGGATTGTGCTGCATGGCAGCTGTAACTCCTGAGTGATTCTTTTTTATTCTTTTGATGTACTCCCTTTTTATTACTTGATGCTTAAATTGTTATATTTTTGTATATATATCATACCTTCGGGCCCAAATGTATGTAACTTTTATAACTCAATTTGGGTATCAAGTATTTGAGAAACAATTACAGGTATTATTATGAATAGGTCTTCCTCTGAAAATACCAGTCCTATCTTAATTTAGTAGATGTGTGCTATATGGCAGTTACTGGATTGTTGATCCTAGCAGATTTATGAGTTAACAGGTGTTAACTCAGTCATCGGCTCGGCTTTATGCGAGCGGGGTGTGACATATACTGCACGGTCTCCTTAGTTTGGCATAGGGGAAGCGGGAGGTGATGCATTAGATCGGGATTGGGTATCCTGCATGACATGATTCCTGTTGAGGATTCTCATTAGTTACACATACATAGATATTGTGCACGTTAAGGTCAACATGCATAGTGGGTCCTGCATATGAACACAAGGAGTAATTAGGGTTAGAGCATGCATAGGTGGGATCCACCATGTATCGAAATCCGATCACATGCATATTAGGAAGAAAATTCCTAATTAACGAAGCAATATTATAATATAAAATAAAAAAAAAATTCCATTCCCAAAATAGTTCACCGGAAACAGGGAGTTTTCACTAGGAAATAAGGGATGGTTCACCAGAAATATCAATCATATTTTTGGTGACCAAAACAGAGAACAATCCTGGAAATTTTTGTTCACCGAAACATTCACCGGATTCAAGTCCTATGTTTTTGGTGGACTCAAAACCGTTATATATAGGCTTGGCGTTGGGGTTTCTTTCACAAAACCCTACTTGTTGCTATGGAGAAGGAGGAGAAATGATCGGACGAGGTTTTCCAAACCATTCCCCACCTTCCACTTACAATTTCGCGACTGATTAGTGCCGCCTATGTATCTAAGGTGAGTTCTTCTTCTTCTCTGACTTAGGTTTTGAGATTTCTCTTTAGTTTTCGGCATTCCCCCCAGCTTAGGTTTTTTTTCTTCCAAGCTTAGGAACATGACCATGTCTGGTTTTCGTATTTGTCCCCATCGTGGTGTCGTACAGTTGGTCATTCCCGAGGAAGAACAATATGACAACCGACTATTTCGCTCTATGGAGGATCAAGATCATTGGGAGAATTTTGAGTGCATGAATGTCTATCCTGGGAAGTATGTGAGGACAAGGAACTTCCGACAGTTTCGCCTCCACCAATGCTTCGAAGCTATTGGGTGGTACCGCATCCTAAAACCGAACGTGAAGTACTACCCAAGGCTTGTGAGGCTCTTCTACTGCAATCTGCGATGTGAGTATCGTGGCACTGAGGAGTTGAGGATTACCTCGAGGGTGGAAGGGGTCGATATCACCTTCGGCATGGCTGAGTTGGCCAACATTTTGATGATCTCTAATAAGGGAGAGTTGGCCTACTGTCCTCTTAGGACTTCATCTTACGAGTTCCAAAACTTTGACATCTAGGTAGAGATGGACAACATGCTCACAAAGGAGGCTTCTGGGTGGCACTTGACTGCCAATTATAGTTTTACACCGAATGTCATATGTAGAGCCAATTCAGCTAAATGTCCTTCCTACTAGCTGTCACTTTGATGAGGTATCCATTCTACAGGCCTATGTCACTTACTGTGTCTACATGGGGCTGCAGGTCTGCCTCCCTTACCTATTGATGTGGACCATGGTTACAAGGGCTAAGGGAGGGGCACACAGGGCTGGAAACCTCTGCTACAGATGGATCTTAATCGAGGTTTTCCTATGCTTTGGGGTGGACTTGCAGGATGAGGAAAATCTGGGGACCGTTGTCTTGGATTTCAACCAAGGTTCTCTAAAGAAGATGACACTGAACATGGATGAGGTCTTTGACGAGGAGGATGAGGACTCTAGCCGATGGATATAGAGAACCAGCTGGGAGGTGGCCATGGGGGTGTTCACAATGGTGATCAAAAGGGTGATGGAGGTGCAATCCTTCCATATGTGCCTCCTGCTGGGGTGGTTCCACCACGTAACCCTTGGGCTATAGGGACTTTTGTTGCCTCCTCATCTCCTAGCACTAGGGGTGCAAGGCCCTATGGACTCAATGATGTGATGGCCTGCTTGGATAACACCACCAACATACTGAGGAGGATGGACACTCGACTGGAGAGTGTGGGCAGGAGCTACTACCTGCTACACAATTGGGTGTCCTCTCTTGAGGCACAGATGCAGGCAATGGTTTTCCAACTTGCCATTCTAGTGCTAGAGCCAGGGTCAAAGGGTCAGAATCAAGCTTAAGGCTGTGGGTAGAATCAGCAGTAGGACTAGCAGTAGTAGTGGCTTAGGTTGCCATTGTAGTCTTAGGATTTCTCTTTGCATGTTTTCTTTACAATTTCATGTTCTATTTGTTAGTTAAATTTTTTTTTGTCATATGCTTCTATTATTTAAATTCCTAGATTTAGGCTAGTTAGGATTTCTAGCTTTCTGTCATTTATTTTTGAGAAAATTTGGTATAAGCTTATGTACTCGGTTCTCTTTATTATAATGAATGGCTTTGACACCTATACTTGTCTCCTACTTGTGTAATTTCGATTAATTGTTGTTTTTAAGATTTTTTTATTTAAATATTAATCCCCAAGTCATGCTTTGGTAGAGATTGTGAGTTAAGGCAGAGCATTGCGCTCTAATACCAAACTGTCACACCCCAATTCTAGTAAACCCAACTTATTATTAGGAATACCGGTGGTGTGAGTAGGACATGTACCTATCTTACAAACCTACCAGGATCTCTGATGGTAGTATTTAACATAAGCAATCTCACAACACGAACCAAACCATTTGCAGCAGAATCAGAGTATTGTATTCGGATCATAAATAAAAGGGGGAAACATCTAGTGTTAGCATATAAAGATAACCAAGTTATTCCGTTACAAATATCCATGACTTATAAGTAATAAGCCCAAAATATACAAATCATCGGTTTTGTATCAAACAAATAAAAATATACTGCACACCTCATGGTGCTTTGTATGCATACAAATCACAGACACAATCCTAATCATGCTCCCTTACTTTCGGTATCCACCAGTTGCTCACTCTGTACTCGGGTCAAGAGGATAGAGTCACAAATCATAAGAACGACCTTACCTGCATCATCATCTAAAAAGGGGGCATATACATGGGGTGAACTTCCAACTTGCTCAGTGAGGGGTGGGGTTCATGCACAATTCAGCACAAGCATTTATATATATAATACTCTATGATAACATGAATATATAAATTAAACACATAGTCTATGATGCGAATGATGCAGTCCATTGGATTATTAATCCACGTAACAATACAACTAAGTCTGGTAATGCTACTATGGCACGTTAGGTTGTATTCTTGGTCTCGAAACCGCCATCGACTACATAAAGATACAAACCCTAGCCATGATTAGGAGCCTGTCGAGCCTAGGATTAGACCTTCGGTTACCCAGCAAACCCCTGATAACCCCCTCATGGAAGTCACGACATCGGGATCACCATGGGCCACATTGGACAAGTTCCCGCCTTCAACAACAATCACATCGTATCACGAGTGTGGCATTCCAAGAAGGTTCATCGAACATACCACCATTGGGTTATCCAACACCTTACCCTCTCTTGGCAAGGGGACATAGCATGGGGAATGTCACCTAACCATAATATCCTACATGCCTTTCATAATGATATAGTTAGTGTGGACCACGTGACACTGGTATCACCATCGACCACGAAGTGGGTTCATTTCTAAGTATAGTCTCGGGGGTACACAATACTAGGAACATTTCAGTCATAAGGTGTAACCCATGACTGTATACCTATCTATCATGCATAGCAATTGAGTATGGACTACGCAACATCGGGATTCCTATCGGCCACGAACCACATCCATTTCCAAATGTAGTCCCGAAGTACACGATACCGGGAACACATCAGCTACAAAGTGTAATCCATGACTACAACCACTTTTAATGCACATAATCAATGCATGAATGCAACAAACATACGACAATCACAGTTCCGGCATCACCTCGGCCACACTAGATTCTCTCTCACAACATGCATCTCATATCATTTCCATCAAAATATAACATGTTATAGAACATCATCATCATCTAAGCAATTTAAATAACCATATGAAAATCCTACACATGCGAGTAGTTCTATAAAAATTAAACATTCCCAAAAGAAAAGTCAACCATCCCTCACGTTGTTTAAGTTCGAACGGATCGGGTCCCAAGTACGACCACTGAGTGTTCAATTCAATTTCGGCCTTGGGGTATATGCGCATATCTATCCTAGACACAAAGGCAATCGGTGTTATTGCATGTTAGGAACATCGGAGAGAAACCATAAGGTTTACCCCCAAAGGAGTCAGACACTGTCCAACCTGGGCAATATAGGTCACCGGATTCAGTCACTAGAAACAGAGTGAAAATCCACCAAATTCATCAGATGTGAATCCAGTGGAGCAAATAAAGAGCTCATAAGGCCTTTTTTTCATCGAAAATAACCCACCAGATTTAGCCCTAGGTGTTTCTAGTGGAAACACAGAAGGTGACCGTGTCAATTGGGGCTTTTCTTCTCAAGTCTGATCATCGAGATTTGTTCCTTGGAGTTTGTAGGGGGTGTTCCTAGCATCATTTTAAACTGAAGAAATCCTAATTCCATAAGGCCATTTGGGAGATACATCAATTAAACGATTGAAACCCTAGATGGTCATTTGGTCACAAGTGTTGCCAGAGTTCACCGGACTTTGTTTGAGCTCGGTAATCACATCGAGAGGTGAAATAATCATTCCCTGATCTCCGGGTGGTGCCAGGGTCAATGATCACTCTTGTACAACTATCCTAGGTCAAAATAAAGAGAGAGAATGTAGTACTAGAAGTACAACCTACCTCTAATAAGGATTTTTGTAGTTATGCGGGCAGTCGGCACCAAGGTGAGCTCCAAACTCCTTCTTCCCTTCTTCTTCTTCGTTCCCTCTCCCATGACTTGTACAAGTGAGAAATGAGGAAATGATTCCTTATTTCTACCTATATAATAAGTCCCCAATTAGGCCTGTTTGGTTGGGTCCTTTCTTGTCTAAATTGGGTTAATCCGGCATTTGGAACTCGCAGGCCCATCTCCTTGGACTCATAAGAAACACAAGTGAAGGGGAAAGTGTGGGAGGGTGCGTGTGTTCAGCGGGGCTGTTCCCGATGCAAGTGGTGGGGTCCACGAGCATCGAAACTGATTTAGCAGCATACGTGGCCATCGGATTCAGCCCACTGGATTCAGGCCCAAGTGCTTTTGATGGCATATTTTCGGTGGTCAAGAAAGTTTTTTGTCTTGACTGCTTGCTGTCCACAAGTTGGTCTTGCACGGGTAGTTGCCCTAGGCTGTGCACATAGCCTTTTGACAGTTTTAGTGTGTGTCGAGATTCAAGGGTAGGGTGTTGGGTCACTTACCTTCTGTGATCAGAAGGCTTTAATCCTCTCCAGTTGGATTGGCAAGCAACACACGAGCAAGTGGGGTCATCTCTCCCCCTTTTGCTATGGCCAGCAGTGAGCCAAAATCCGATGGTACTTTCTAATTTCGATCCAAGTCCTGTCACAATAGTTTAAATTAGACTAGGTTAGGGCATGGGTGTAACATTCCCCCCACCTTACAAGAATTTTGTCCTCGAAATTAGACATACCTAATAAATCAGATAGTCCAGGGTACTGCTTTTTCATCTCATCTTCCCATTCCCAGAATGCTTCCTGTTCTGGGCGATTCATCCATTTCACATTGACAAAGGAAACAGTACGGTTGCGGAGAATATGGTATTTCTGATCAACAATCTTCTCTGGATACTCCATGTTGGAAAAATCCTCGTCCAACTCATGTGGTATATAAGTCAAGACATGAGTGGGATCAGGAATGTACTTCCTCAGCATGGATACATGGAAGACATCATGTGTACCCTCAAACTCTGGTGGTAAAGCTATCCTGTAGGCCACCAGTCCGATCCTCTACAGTACATCATACAGTCCTATAAATCTAGGACTTAGCTTTCCCTTCTTGCCGAACCGCATTACCCTTTTGACTGAGGAGATCTGTAAGAATACCTTATCTCCAACGCCGATCTCCAGATGCTTCCTCCTGACATCTGTATAACTCTTCTGTTTGGACTGAGCTGCCTTGATTCTTTCTCTGATTACATTCACCTTCTCATTAGAGGCCTGTATCAAGTCTGTACCCAGAATGTGTCATTCACCAACTTTGTCCTAATACAGAGGACTCCAGATTTCCTACCATACTACGCTTCAAACGGAGACATATTGATGGTGGCCTGGTAACTGTTATTGTAAGAGAACTCAATAAGTGAAATGTGCTCATCCTAACTGTAACTCATATCCAAGGCACATACTCGAAGTAGGTCCTCCAAGGTCTATATAGTCCTCTCCGATTGTCCATCAGTCTATAGGTAAAATGTTGTACTGAAATTCAGTTGTGTTCCCATAGCCTTCTGCACACATGTCTAGAACTTGGAAGTGAATCTAGGTTGACGATCAGAGATGATGCTATTAGTACACCATGCAGTCGGATGATGTTGTCAATGTACATCTTGGCCAACTTGTCCATGGAGAAAGTAACCTTAATTGGGATAAATTAAGCTGCCTTGGTCAAGCGATCCACAACTACCCAAATGGCATCCATACCCTTGCTGGTGCAGGGTAAGCCTGTGACAAAGTCCATGGAAATATTCTCCCATTTCCACTCCAGAATAGGTAGTGACTGTAGTAACCCATGGGGCCTTTGTCTTTTAGCCTTGACCTGCTGGCATGTGAGGCACCTTACAACATGTGTGGCCATATCATTCTTCAGTCCCTTCCACCAGTTGGAACCTTTCAGATTCTTGTACATCTTGGTGCTGCCGGGGTGAATGGAGTTTAGAGAGCTGTGCGCCTCTCTCAAAACAGTGTCTCTCAAGTCACCATCACTAGGCACACACAACCTTCCTTTGAAATTAAGAATCCCCCCTTTAGTTAAGGAGAAATCTGGGTCCTTTTGGTTTCCTTCCTTCTAGTCAGCTATTACTTTCTATAGCTCTGCATCAATTTCCTGAGCTACAGTTATTCTATCCACTAGACTGGGTTGTACCACCAATCCCGATAGATACAAGGTGACACCTTCCACTAGCAGTTCCAAATCTAGCTTCCTGGCCTCTTCTATGAGATGCTCATTAGTGGTCAGTGATGCAAGAGTCAGTGACTGAGATTTCCAACTAAGTGCATCAGCTACCACATTGGCCTTCCCTGGGTGGTAGTGGATAGTATAGTCATAATCCTTCATCAACTCCAACCAAAGCCTCTGTCTCATGTTGAGCTCCTTCTGGGTGAAGAAGTACTTAAGGCTATTGTGGTCACCGTATATCTCACTGTTCTCACTATACAAGTAATGCCTCCAAATTTTCAAGGTAAAAATTACCGCTGTCAATTTTAAGTCATGGGTGGGGTAGTTTTTCTCATAGTCCTTCAATTGACAGCATGCATAGGCAATGACCTTCCCCTACTGCATCAACACATAGTCCAATCCCAGCTTGGAGGTATCATTATACACAACCATACCATTGTACTAGTCAGAATAGTCAAAATTGGAGCAGATATCAACCTTTGATTTAGCTCCTTAAAGCTCTTTTCACAAGCATCAGACCATTCAAATTTGACACCTTTACGTGTGAGTGAGGTCATTGGTGCAGAAATGCGAGAGAAGTTCTCAATAAACCTCCTACAGTAGCCAGCATATCCCAGAAAACTATGAATGTCTACCATATTCTTGAGAGTGTCCCACTCTAGAACTACCTTCATCTTGCCTGGGTCAACCTCTATACACTTATCTGAGACAATCTGGCCTAGGAATGCCACTTATGAAAGCTAGAACTCACATTTGCTAAATTTCGTATAGAGTTGCTTATCTCTCAGATGTTGCAATACTAGCCTCAAGTGAACAACATGCTCCTTTGCACTCTTGGAGTATACCAAGATGTCATCAATGAACACAATTACAAACTTATCCAAGACATCCTGAAACACTCGGTTCATCAAGTCCATGAATGCAATTGGTGCATTGGTAAGTCCAAATGACATCACTAAGAACTCATAATATCCATACCAAGATTTGAAAGCTGTTTTGCTGACATCACTATCCTTGATTCTGAGTTGGTTGTAGCCTAATCTAAGGTCAATCTTGGAGAATACCTTAACACCTTGTAGTTGATCAAACAAGTCATCAATCCTTGGTAAGGGGTATCGGTTCTTGATAGTTAGCTTGTTAAGCTCCGAATAATCAATACATAACCTAACACTTCCATCCTTCTTCTTGACAAATAGTATCGGTGCTCCCTAAGGAGACACATTAGGTCTAATGAATCCCTTCTTCAGAAGGTCTTGAAGTTGCATCTGTAATTCCTTCAGTTCTGTGGGGACCAGCCATGCGGTAAGGAGCTTTTGACACTGGTGCCGAGCCGGGGAGTACGTCTATAACAAACTCTATCTCTCAGTCTAGGGGAAATCCTGTTAAATCATCTAGAAATACATCAAGAAATTCCATTACCACACTCAGTTTTTGTCAATGGCCTGACCTCTATCTCAATATTTGTCACAGATACCAAGTAGCCTTGACACCCTTGATCCAGTAACTTCTTCATCTGAAGTGCTGACACAATGCTCTTTTTATGTTTCTTTGGATTTTCTCCCACAAAAGTAAATTCTCTCTCATCACAGGGTCTGAAAATTATCACATTTTTTGCACACAGCACACTGACTCTGTAAGCAAAAAACCAATCCACTCCTAGAATCACATCAAAATCAGTCATAACCAACTTAATCAAATGTGCATTCAAGTTATGCCCATTTATGGTCACCGGATATGGCTCATATACATAGGTCAAACCCACCACACTTCCTGTGGGTGTACTCACTACCAAGCACTGGGTTAAGCCCTTGGGTGGAATACCCATCTTCTTTGCAAATGTCGGTGACACAAACAAATGGGATGCCCTTAAGTCAAATAAAACATGTGCATGAAAAAATAATATCAATAATGTACCTATCACCACTCCTGGTGTGGCTTCTGCAACTTCTGTGGTCATAACAAATACCCTTCCTTGTGATCTCTGGCCCTATGATGGTTGGGCTGGCTGGTTGGCTGCATAAGCTTACTAGGGCCTAGGTGGCAGGGTATAAGGTGCATCACCTAGCCTCTGGTGGGGGCATGTCCAAGCTAGGTGACCTAGCTGGTCACAATGGAAGCACCTAGGGTTTGATCCCACAAATTGAGACATACCACTAGAGCCAGAGGATTAGGAGGCTTGACTTGCTTCTGGCCTTCTTGACTAGACTAGAGTTGGGTTGATATAAGAGCCTCTTGAGTGCTTTCTGGCTCCCTTAGAATCAGAGGACATCATGGACCTCTTCCCCATTCCTTGTTGAGCCGAGAAATTGTCCCTATATTAGTCCTCAATAGACTTGGCCACTTGGACCACTTCAGCATATGTCTGTAGCTTCAACCCAACCATAGTAGAACTGATGCTTAGGTCAACCCCTTCTTAAACTTCTGGGCCTTGGACCTATCATTTTGAATGTACTCCGAAGCAAAGTAGTGTAGCTCCTCATAACTCTGTTGGTACTCTAGCACCGATCAGGATCCTTGCACCAAATTAGAGAACTCACTCTCTCTCCTATCCCAAAAGCTCTCGGGGAAATAGTTCCCAAAGAAGGGTCTCCCTGAAGTCTTCCCAAGTGGGGTTGGGGTTAGTTGCTCTTATAATGGGCTCAGTAGCCCTCCACCAAGCATCGACCTCATTTTGCAACAGGTAGCCAGTACATAATATTTTCTGCTCATCATTGCAGCCCATCAACTTAAAGATT
>NW_024868983.1:0-34710 GCF_013358625.1 Macadamia integrifolia
AAAAACCCCAAAAACTATTTAATTTTTCTAGTTTTGTTTTTTCCATTTGTTTTTCGAAATAGAAATATAAATTTATGTCTAATTCTGTATCTAGAAATAGGAATGGAGAAACACATCAAATTTATTTTTCTGTTTCTAAAGATAAGTGGAAAGGACAAAAATTGTGAAAATCCCGATACTTTGCTCAACTTACCCCAACCCCAACCCATTATTGAAACTTCTCGCTACCCAAAAGTGACGATTTCAGCCTGATTGTGCGAAGCTCACAGCTACGAACCCCAACCTGATCATACCTTCACGTGAGCTACATACTTGCAACGTCATGCCTTCACTTGTGTCTTACACCCGACTACACTATTGAAAACGTTTGAGAAGCAGAAAACCAAAACACCTTTTTATAATTCCAAAAATCGTTTCTTAGTACAAAAAAAGAAAAAATCGTTTCTAATGTTTATGTCTGGAATAGAAACAAACTCAAACGGGCCCGCATTATCCTAGTTTTTGTGGAATTTTTTTAAATTGTAAGAATTTACACCTTTCATGGGGGGCGGAGCGATCATTTCACCTACCTCTATGTTTGGTTGCAACCCCCTATACTCTCGATAGAAATTATTTCCCCTTTTTTTTAATTTAAAAAATAAATAAATAAAGTTAGACCATTATATACATCTGTTCAAAATAAATAAATAAATAAACAGAAACAAGGTAACTATTTATTTTGAACGTTACCTTAGTGACCACGTTGACCATAACCCCATATATATATATATATATATATGCATGGCCTCATATACCATGAGTTTCTATCTTGTCCATAAAATTACAACCCCATTCGATTTGGCAAATATATATGTGCATTTGTTTAGAATTTTTTTTATTTTTTATTTTTAGGAGTTTTTGATGCACGAAATGTAGGACAGAGAACTTAAGGCTGCGTTTGATAGTCATTCAGTTCCAGAAATGATGTTTTGTGTCAAAAACATAATTTTCAGTTTCTATATCAAAACACTGTTTTAAGACAAAAAAATGGTGTTTGGTAAACCTGTTTCATGAACGATTAGCCTAGTTTTCACTTTTTTTTGTATTTGGAATGAAAACAGAAATGACGGAACAAGGTTTTGTCGTCCCATCATTTTGCATTTCTACCGGTTTTTTTTTTCCCCAAAAAAACGAAAAAACACTAAGTTGACACTAAATGCTTTATTCTGCTTTTTTGTTCCCATAGAATGGAAAAACGTCAGAAACATTTTTTTGGATGACTACCAAACGCAGCCTTATGCAGACTAAAAACTTATCCATATTTCATAATTTTTCTACCCAAATAAGTTTTCCTTTATCCATAACGAACACTTGACCCATGAATCCATCGTCATAATTACATGCCCTCATGCATGTCAATGATTCGAAATGCCTATGCGCTATTCCCAGAGTCTCGTTCAAGCACAATGATGGTCATTGGTTGAAGAGATTCTTTTTCACTGGAGGTGAAGGAAAACTCCATCTTAATCATGGTTTAAAAGCAGTATTGAGATTGGTTTCAATGTCGGCCAATACCAATACCCATATGGATCAGATATACTAGGCCGAATCAGATAGTTTTGCCCCCAATTTTGATTGAAAAATAAAATCTCAGATAGATTTACCCTCAATTAGAACCGTTCAAACAATACAGGATTGACAAGAGGTATCAATATCATGGATTGGCACCCATCCGTGTGTTGCCCAAATGCTTAAGGCGAATTGGGGATTGTGTGGATAGGCGCATGGTCCCATGTTCGATTCCTCACCTATACATCTGCGATAGATTGCACGATTGCGAGCGAAGTGAATGTATATCAATAGAGATATTATCTCCTATATCATCTCTTGCCACACAGACAATCCGATTGCATTAGGACTCAATCTCTACCATAGTTAGCAAAAACGAGAACAACGAAAAATGGAAACAGACGGTATGGGTTTTAAACAACAAATTTTTTCAAATGATACGGTCAAATAAATGGTTAAAAAAAAAAAAAAAAAAAAAACGGTACGAGTTTTAAATGTGTAGATTTCAAACAAATGAGACTAAAAAAAGGGTAATATACTTGTACAAATTAATGAATTATTATATGAATATCTGCATCTAGTGTTCAAAACAACTACAATATCTAACATTAATGCCTGCACTTCCCATGTCTCATTATAAGTTTTAAGATATATCATTAAATATCATCCAACACCAATTCTAAATTCATACATCACACATGCCCAAAGTCTTATTGAACAATGTGACTAGGTTATGTTGTTGTTCATTGTTGTCAACATAATTAACACACTCTCAAAGTGATATATGCACAGTTAGAGTTAAGAGTCATCACTTTAGAAATATTTTTCAGCAAATCCGTCAGTTTATAGCTCAATTTCGAGGTTTGTGAATTGAATTTGAGTTGAAGTTAATATCATGAGAAATATAGTCCATTGCATTAGTTAACACACTCTCAAAGTGATGACTCCTAACCCTAACTGAGCATATATCACTTTGAGAGTGTGTTGACTATGTTGACAACCATGGCTCAATTTCGGGGTCTGTAAATTGAATTTGAGTTGAAGGTAATATCATGAGAAATATAGTCCATTGCATTAGCTTCAAGTTGGTGAAAGAATCAGGTCGATCGAAGTTCGGAAGAAAGATCTAAGGTCAATTAAGTAGATATTATGTTAAAAAATCAAAGTCTTAAAAAACGCCATAAAAAATGGAATGTGTTTTAAACGTGTTTGTGTTTAAAACGGGAATGCTTGAAGTTTGCTGTTTTTTCCCATATCTTTGGGAAACATAAGGTAAAATATGTTTTAAACGGTAAAAAATGGGAACGCGTTTACAACTCCATGCGTTTTTGCCAATAGTGATCTCAACTTCACCTAACTTGTAGGAGTTACTGTATTATCTTGTAGGCATCACATGTGATATTAAACTCTGTTACCTTATTAGACTCATCATATGTGAAAATAGTTTCCTAAATGTTGGTATTAAAACAAGTATTTAAAACAAATGAAGATTCAAAATAACTTTTAATAGTTGTTTAAATACAAAATAATTTTCACAAGTTTTATACCTCATTGTTTACTTGTCAATTCAATTTTGGAGACATTTCATTATCTTCTTTAAGGCATATTATCTCTTCAGTTGCCAAAAATTTATGTAGTCTCAACTTACCTTTAGTTTTAAAGTCTCCTTATAATACAATATCTTCTTGATTCATCTTCTTAAAATCCCTTAATTCTCTCTCAAATGTCTTATAAATAGAGGGGAGATTTAACATTTGCACACAACAAGTCCTTTGATTTATTCAAGTGTGTGTTCTTAATTTTGCTTTTCTTGGGTTTTGTGGGATTGTACATGTCTATTTTGTGAGTGTTTTGTTTTTAGTATAAGCACAACCCTATAGCATTCAAAGGGGTCGAGTAGTCGAGCGCACGATTACCAGGGAAGCCATTGGGCTGTTTATCTTGGAGACCAATTTGCATTGTTCCTAGTTGCACCATAGGGGCATCTACGGTCTTAAGCATAGTGTCAAGTGACACAATTCAACCCACCAATTTTCTAGCAATTTCTTACATATCAATGATAATTCCATGCAGGTGATAGATTGAAAATTCTCCTACGTAAAGGCGACATTTAGGTTTGCTCTCTCAATATTCTAACACATAATTTTCCTACACTAAACAATCATTGATGTGATCTCATTCCAAGCCTAAATAGATGAAAATTTATCACCACTGATGATTTGAGTCTGTGCAATCATAAACTCCCATACCCTAGTCCAATCAAATGGGACCAACGGCAGTGGTGAGGAGATTCTTCCTCCACCATGGGTGAAGAAAAGCTTGGTCCAACTAAATCTGTAGAGATTCTAGTAGCCTGACGCTTCTATAATCAAGAAAACTAGACCAAGTGTTGATAATAGGAGTGTGGATTAGAGAAAACATCTTCAATGTATACTTGTATATTTTGAGGACAACTGATATGTAAATAGAAATAGAAGAAGGAAAATCTTTGAATTCATAGTACGTATGGTGTCTATAATATGTATTCAATCAACTTCACCAAAGTAGTGATTGCATTCAACAGAAGATCTCTCTGATGCTAGTCTCGTCTAATTTGATTATTTCTAGGGAAAACATAGAAATGTTCCTAATGCTGTGTTTGGGCATCTAGGTTTTCATTGAAAACACTAGAACACTCCAGCCCCATAATCAGTTTCCCATTAGAATCCCCCCCCCCTCTCTCCCCCTCCACCCTCATTGTTATCCTCAAGAAATGCTATATTTCTGGACAACCAAGTGCAGCATGAACTAAGACCTGAAATCCAAGGATATTTGACCTTAATCTTAGTAGGTAAGATCTAAGATGACAAGGTTGGATGGTTCACACGATGAAACTCAAGCTTTTAAGACTGCTTGGGCCCACTCGTCTTTGAAGGACCAGCTCGTTCCACCATAACATCGTAAAGTTGTTTCCCATTCTACACACACAAAAAATAAAATAAATAAATAAAATAAATAAAAAGAGCAATTCGTCAAGAAAATAAGAACTTGAAATATGTAAGTTCACAGCCTAAACTAGAAATTATATTGCCTCTCAGGGTTACTTACAAAGATTACTGGGAAGAAGTGCACTTGTCCTTCAGGCTTTGTTTGTGTTTCCTTAAAATACACTAAGATTGGAAAATTTGGCCACCAGAGCTCCCAATTCACAAATGATGAAAATCTGTATAAAGGATAAGAGGTGAGCCAAAACCTTTATTTGAAGATTTTAATGGTAGCAGAAGGTCCACTTACTTCCAGCGGTTTTTCCCACCAACAAAGACATTTTCACCAGACTCCACGAGCTGCTCTCCAACTTTCACTTCCTAAAATCACAAAAAGAAAAAAAAATAAAATTTGAGCGAGCAGAAAAAAGGATTCGGCAAACTAAATATTGGATATTTTCCAAAAAAGGAATGTGTAGAAAGACAAATATGGATAAGTTTTCCCTGTCAAGGTTTAAATGCCTGCAACCCAAGTCCAAGTTGATGAGAAGCTTAGTACAAAATCCAAAGCTACAGCAAGAACCAAACCTATTCTGCTGTTTGGTTTGGTCTCTAGAACATGAAAAAAAAAAAAAGATTCAACAGATATTTCTAGCCATTAATGAACTCATTGCTGAGTGTCTTTCAATGGTAAGTAGGATGATAACTTATTTGTAAAGTAGGAGAAAAACCAAACCTTAAAAGTCGAATTTTCTGTGTATATATCCAATTCTTCAGAAGCCTCCTATGCTTGTTTATAAGACATACTAACTACAAAATATCAACCTTAAAAAGAGAAGTGTAGCATGTAAGCAGTGCAACTTGATAGTATGGTGCCCCAAAAAGCTACTCAAGATTTTAGTTGTTCAACATAATGGAACAGTTCCTTCAAGCTAGCACTGCAAGGGAGAGCAGAACTACCATCCAAGACATAGGATTCAAACCCTCTCCCTAATAGTACAACTGCTTCCAATCTGTAATGCCTCAGCATGAAATGGCTATGGCTTCAGGTATGAGAATTTCCATGGAAAAGTTGGGTCAGAAGAGAAATCAGCTGATGATAGATTGAGGAGGATTGTCCAATAGTTCTTGTGCTCCTAGCAGGATCCCATCATCAAATACTAAGTTCTAATGTCAGCAGCTAAACACATGTTGCAAAGACTGAAAAGTACTACAGGCCGTGGTAGAATAATAATATTTCAGACATTCATCTACTTGTCTAAAAACGCAAAACTACTACACATTTTGTTTCTATACAGTTTTTTGGAGGAGAGGGGTGCTAAGGGAACAAACCAGGGCCTCGTTGTCGAACACAAATCTCACTCTTGTCGTCTGCACCAAGAGATAAACACGTCAGCTGTCTTTAGATGGATTAACTTTAGGAAATAAGAAAATTCCCGAAATATTTAGTTCTATTTATTATACATACTACTATGTCTGAACCAATAACGAAAACATCTATGGCAATCACTAAAAATAATAAAAGAATATATCAACAGAACTCATAGATCTCACTGCGAAGAATTGTATGTTATAGTGAGAAACCCATAAACATTTATCTCACTCTAGAAAGTGGATGCTCCATTTCCTATTAATGAGTTTTCGGAAAGTGGAGCAGTTGAGGGTTTAATTAAGGTACATTGAGCTTCTTTGCCTCATTTCATTACCTGGAACAATAGAAGCAACCCAAGGAGACCAATTGGTGTAGCTGCTACTAGATTGTCTGTGTAGACTAATCCTCCAGCTAAACCTGTTTCCAGTAACATTCGAAATCATGCCCAAGATGAACTAAAATAGACATTCTATAAAAAAGGGAAGAAAGATTTAGCAACACTAGCAAGAAATTACAAAATGCAATTTTTTTTTTAGTTTCTTTTTTCTTTTGCATTGGGCTCTTTGATAAACTGATATCAATATCAGTTAGTCCACCATAGGGACGGCTTACCTTGACATAGGTCTGCCTCCGGCATAGATTGAGTACAGAACAAATTTCAAAGATTGATTTTCTATCCAGGGGGCATGCCATTCCAAGAATACAACAATACATTTTCTAAGAGCTGTATCACAATTCGCAAAGCCAGCTGATTGGCTTAAGAAAGCATTTGGCATACACCACAAGCTTCAGAACCGGGGTTTCATTGAACATTTTGAAAGGCTGGCAGTTATCTCCAAGAGGATCCAACCAACCACATCCTAAGACTAATCAGGAAAAGTAGATTAAGGGTTCTTTCAGCAAGAGGGTACATAGACAATATCCTAAAATTGCAGTTTCAGTTCATAGGTTATACCCTTTTAAAGTGTTTCAGAAATGAATTAGAACTCTACCACAGGTGCATCATTTCTAATGTATGAAATTTATATTTTCAAAGAAGGAAAGTTTATTAAGACTAGTTCTCATTAATGCTCACCAAGCAGAACAATCGGAATTCGATAATCTGGGTCAGGGATGACACTTTCGGTTTTCTGGACCCTTCGTCCAAGCTGCAAACATACAAAGAAAGCATTCAATTTTCAGAAAGAATATCACAGAATAAAATAAGTTATTTTATGGGAAGGTGAAGCATTCTATACCACTGAAGCAACCACAGAGCAGCCTCTAGAGCTGCGACTAAATTCTGTTCTTATAAAGCTTTTACTGTCAATGAATCTTCCATAGAACGACTTCTGCAAATTGCTTCTCCATCCTGTTACTTGAGTTACATCTCTACCTATTTCAAATGACAGATTTTAATCTTCTTAACTCAAATCTTTACAAATGAACAGGTTTTACAATATAATGAACAAATATGGATTGAACAGAGAACCCAGAGATCGAGCTTTAGAAGCACTTACTTGGGGAAGAGAGAAACCCAGAAACTGATAAGAGAGAGCTCATCGCCATTTTTGATGTTTTCCTCAAGTGTTCTCCTTTTCTCAGCAACAGAGCGAAGGGTTAAGGCTGTTTCCCGGGTTTCTGTCATCCAGGGAGACTGAATTTACAATAATGCCCTAGTTTCATAGTAAACTACTTTCGATGATGGAGACCATTTACGTAAATATGTTTAAAATCTTGTCTAAATAAGATAGAGAGAGAGAGAGAGAGAGAGAGAGAGAGAGCGAGAGCCTTATCTGCAAGTGGAGGAACTCAAGATTGAAGAGTAAGGATAGCTCAGCTCTCCTCTCAGTCTCTCACTTCAGTGGTGGAAATCTTTTGAAAATTAGTTCGAAATATTGAAATTGTTTTAGTTTAAATCTCTAAAATGGCGAACGCTCTATGCTTCACACTTGTAAGCTCCTTCAATTCCAACAGTAAACCTGGTATTTACCTTCTATCTTCCTAATTCCAAACCCTGCAATTTCTCCAGTTTTTTCCATTAGTTTTATTGACATCTCTTTGAAATTTTGCTTTAATTTTAATATGTTAGGTCTTTTAAATGGTTCTTCTAATGCTCGGAAGTTTTTTCGGGTTGACGATCTGTTTGGGAAGTCTCGAACTGCTAAGTTTCAGTCTGTCCAGCCCAAGGTTCCTGTTCTTTCTCTCTCTCCAGGATTTTAATATGATTGATCACTTTAATTTGTGTTGTTTCAGTCAGATGGGTACTTTGTTTTTTCAGGAATGTTTTGTTACTCTAAATTTTCATTTGTGTGTCTTCTGTGATTGATTATAGTCTGAATACCCTCCCACCTCAATCTATTTTCCCCACTTTCCTGACTATGCTTATGATTTCAATAACTGTTTTTTACAGGCTGCAGACAGTAGTAAAAGCTCCAAACCAAGTAGCATAGTGTGTGTTGATTGTGATGGAAATGGTGAGTAAATTGATGGGAAACTAGTAATTCATTGTTTTTCTTACCTGAAAGTTATAGCTAACATGTAGTTGTCTTTGTTGAAAAAAAAAAAAAAATCTCACCAGTGTGAATGATAATTTGATACCTGGTATCCTCATGCTTATCTTGTGAGGATATATTACATCTTGTTGATTCTTAAGCACCAGAAATGGTTCAGAATGCAACCCCTGTTATCGTTCGTGTATTTCATTCTAGTGGCAACTAGGCTTTTTTTTTCTGGAAGAAGTGAATAGTCCATACAGGGATATAAATTTTACCATACAGCAGTGAATCAGGCATGCCAACCCTATTTAGTTGGGATAAGGCTGAGTTGTTATAATTGTGAATTAGGCATTGTACATTGGGATGCCCAGTCCCTATTTTCCACAATTATCTACTTTGTATCTTCAAGATGGAATCCTGCTTGATTCTATTTTCCTCCATTAAGGGATACCTCTGGAAGTAGTTACTTCTACCTGCTTGAGATTCTTCATGTTTACCTTTTGTTTACGCTATCTAATGCAGATGCTGCCACAATTCTGTCTTTAAAAGTCTTGCTTCTCACCTCATTGATTTCTACATGGAAGCATTTTGTCCTGCTTCGTTTCTTTGTGCACCGACGGTGATACGTTGACTACAAAATTTTCTTTTTTGGTTGAGAGGAAAGCAGTCCTTAATTGGAAGGCACAGGATGTTTTTCAACATAGATTCTTTGTACTCTGGATGGAATCTATATGGGGTCAGGAGTAACATCAACTGGCCAATATTTTGTGAAGTAGAGTGATGAATTTTGGATTATTGGTGGAATCCAGTAACGTTGAGTTTTCATACAAATAGTCACCTTATTGTGCTCAATTATGTATTCTCACCTTAAGGACAGTCATGCAGGGGCTGCATGATGGTTTCCCATGAAAGCCATTGAAGTGCTTCCTGGAGTCCAGATTATTTGTATAGAGACTACCATCAAATTCATTAATGGAAGGATCTAAAGGTTTCTCCCATGTGTGCCTTGTTGGTCATATTTTCTAAATCAAAACACCACCCAAAAAATAAAAAATAAAAAGAACAAAAGAAAAGGAAAGAAACTGCCACTTTGTTTACCATGAGTTTCCATTTTTAACATTGAATATGGATCTATGATTTCCCTTCCTTTTAGAATCCTTGAAGAAAAGGGGAAAAAAAAATGTAATGATTGTTAGCAGGCATTCATGTTTTGCAATCCAATTACCAGGTGCAGTGCTGTGTTCTCAGTGCCAAGGTAGTGGAGTGAATTCTGTTGACCACTTCAATGGGCAATTCAAAGCTGGTGGCTTATGTTGGCTTTGCAGGTATCTTTGTAAATTGTTTGGTGAATTTATGTTTTTGAAGTCTGCACCACATGATTACTGCCTATTACTATAATGGGAAGAAGGTTTCTGTGGCAGAGTGTGGCCCCCTGCGCCAAGACACATGGGGGTGAAATGACTGGCTCGCTCGCCATGAAATGGAAAATGACATCTCTGGCAATGCTTCCTCGTGCACTCCCATTGGCCCTCTTGCACACGAAGGAACCGCACTCCTTCACAGGAAACACTTCCCCTACTATTATTTAACATTATGGTCATGGATAGCATCATCTTCACTGTCCTGGAATGTAAGAGCAAACAAATTTGAAAAAGCAAAGATTTTGGCTAAAAAGGAATTCTTGCATCTACAGAAGGCATGAATTTGTGACACAGCGGATGTGCTGTTGTTTGGGATGCACAATTTGTTGGCTTATATCAAGGAGATTTATAGGTCAAGATTTAGACTTCCAGATGGCTGAGGTCATTTGACTTGTAAAACAATTTTTGACTAGGCAAATTTCTCCTGTCTGGAATATTCTGATCAACATGATAATTTGTCTGGGAAATATGTTCCAAAGGAACTGTTTTATAGTGCGCCCCTCCTCTAAATAGACATGTGCAAAAAGAAAAAAAGGAAGCTGTTTCCTGTGCTGTTGCAGTAAACACAATGATCACAAAATAGGCTCTTTTTGCTTTATTCCAAAATGAGGAGGCCATGTACTGCTTCCCTGTTCCTTATAGCAATCACCCATTAACCATTATTGAATGGATTTGCTTGCAGAGGGAAGAGGGATGTTTTATGTGGAAGCTGCAATGGAGCTGGGTTTCTAGGTGGTTTCATGAGCACCTTTGACGAATGAAAATTTGCACCAAGTTGAAAATGGCATGTGTCTTTTATTGGTCTTGAAGACTTGGAAGAAGACTGAATCAATTCTGAAGTTTACAGTGCATCAGGGAAGGTCATCTGTAATGAGAATGTTTCTGTAGTTGCATTGATAGAAATTACCTTATGCTTTTATTCAAGGTTGATACAATCAAATAAAACCAGAGATTTCTATATTGGTCTTTGTTCAATCTATTCACTGGAAGATATCAAATCATCAGCTTTGGAAAACAAGCACGCACACACACACAGGTCTGTGTGGGTTGTGGAGAAAGGCAGTGCATGACCTTGTGGTTGGAGCACGAGTTTCCTCAGACTCGGGAGAAAACACCTGATACACGCAGGTGACTCTGCTTCGGCCACAAGTATCTCCACCAACTTCAGCTCTTTATTCTTGAGAAACTCTGAATATCCTATGCTCCATGAGGAAATCCAAACTAGTCACATACATTGCCTCAGTAGGAAACATCCCTATCCAACCGTGGAGAGGCATGCCATATCAAAATTACATTAATAAAGGGTGTACCTGGTGCACAAGGCTCCCGCATATGCAAGGTCTACTGGGGTGAGAAGTACGCAGTCTTACCCCGAGAATGTCGAGAGGCTGTAATATCAAAATTACATTAATATTACATAAAAAAATGGTTACGGTTTGACCCGTGTGGCAGGCTGAGTTAGTAAGAACATGTTCATTTCAACTGCACCAGTTGCTTCACATTCCAAGTCCTAAACTTGGGGGTTTTTCTGGGTTTGGGTAAACCTGCTTAAGTGCCCAACCTTTACTTATGGGTAAAAATAAATATTCTCACAACACCAATATGTGGATCACTTTTGCACATCCCGCCTATATCAATGTTCATCCAAAACAGCGAAATGAATAATAAATCGCCCCCCTCTCCTTTTGGAAGATTCCAAGGGGGAACCTTCAATGGATTATGCCCCTCCCCCCACTCGGATAAAGATTTCATCTCTTGGTCTTAAAGATTGGGTCCGCATCAGAAAAATGTGCATCGAAGGGAACGCTACCTCTTGGCACATGTACACATCGGCGGGAGTGGCCAACGGGAGGGCACACGAGCATCTTCAAGCACAGGGCAACACGGTCTTTTCGCGTCCACTGTGTCCTGGCGTATGTACACACCATGAAGTAGCATTCTTTCTTCCAAAAAAAAAAACAATAGGCAGAAAAAGTAAATGGTTGGCTTGCCTGCTCACTCATCTTTGCTTGGTTTGGTGGCTCATCAAAATTTCCATCTGGAAGGATGATGTGGTAATTTCAACTATTATATATCTTAGTTGGAATGGTCTAAATTTGCCATATGTTAAATTTGGACTTCAAATTCAATCATTTATTCTCCCATGAATGTACGTGCAACCCTCGGTGGTCTAAGCACCAATGTGGTAGTCCCAGATTTTTGATGTTTTATTTTGCCACTTGGCAAACTCTATTTCACCTCAAACTTGGCATGTCAGCAGAGTGCTTGGGTCCATGAATCCTCCAAATTTTAGCTCCACTAACACGTGGTAGGAATTAAGGATGTTAATTTAAACCTAAACCATTTACCGAAATCGTATCAAACCTTTTATACCAAAACCGATAAACCGTTTATTAAATGATTCGATTTTGATTTTAAAATTCAAACCGTGATTCGATTTTGGTTTTAAAGTTTAAACCTTTGGTAAGCCTTTAAATAAACTGTTAAACCAATTAACATATACATAGTAAGTGTAAGTCATTCAATGTCAAGTTTCCATACATGTCAATAAAAAAAATTTAAATTTACACTAAACAACTATCAAAAAAAAATGTAACAAGAAATAATTCAAGTCAATATTACAATTTACATCCATCCACTAAATATTTTAATGATAAAGAAGTTGTTTCGATAAAAAATTTAGGAAACATAAGAAAACCGTTTAAACCAAAATTGTTTATAAATAGTTTCGGTTTTAATATATGAAACCGTTTATTAAAGGATACGGTTTTGATTTTACGCAAAAAAATTTGCACCGAACCATCGACGCCGGAACTGGACCGATTAACACCCTTACCAGGAATAAGTAACCCACCTAGCCAAGCTTAGGTGTGTGGGTGGCACTCAGCCAACCTTTGCCGAGCATCATTATTGGTTAAGAGAATGGATACAGATGACCCCAAATTTGAATGCCTTTTATCCACAAGCATTCTCCTTGTTCATAAAACCCTGTTGCTGGATTTGTTGAGATGTTGGAAATTATAGACATCAGTTAATTTTGGTCCTCATTGCCTTCATTTACTTGGGGAGCTCTATCTAGGTCTCTCCACCTACTGCCTTCAATTTTGGTTCAAATCCTCCAATGGGATTTAAGGTGGAAACTCTTGGAATCAAGGGCACAAAAAGATTCCACCAAAAATGGGCACAAAGAATCCCTAAGCTTGATCCTAATTCCAATTCCCAAGTACAATCCATGCAAGTTCGAATTGCTTTTATAGGTTCACCGTTAATTAAACTAGTATTATAGGATGTTGTTTAGACCAATAGTTATAGATCAGACTCTAAGCCTCTCTGGTTGAGGATCTTAACTTCAGCATCAAGAAAAGCCCAAGTTCCTGTAAGTTGACACCTGATACTGAACCAAGGCCATGGCCAGAAAAGTCCAAGCAGACCATATTTGTACTGGAATCAGGTTGAAGAGATCTACTACAACTGTCATCTCCCATCAATAATACTTGGATCACAAACATTGATAAGTGCTCATGACAATTGCCAGAGTATACCCAATACATCAACCTTTGGTTCCATTTCCCTTGGGTATGCAAATCTTTTTCAGAAAAAAAGAAAGTTTTTTCTTATACACAAGTAAATGTTATGTTTACAATAATATTTAAACTTGATGGGAAAAGAATCCATAAAACATAATGAATTTTAACAATTGCACAACCACATGGTCAGAAAGATAGCAGAAAGGTTGCACATATCAAGACGACAATATTAAACGGAGGATCTCTCCTGAATATTGAAATGACTTCTCAGTTTCCTCTAAGCAATGATCCTTCTCTTCTCTAGACCAGCTCTGAACAGAAACCATGAAAGAAAGTATCAATAAATCGGCAACATGACAACCCAGAAAACAAAAAATCATAGTGATGAAATGGAACGAGGATGGAGCAAAACAACTAAATATGACATCTACTAGTTTGGATTTCAAAACCATATCCATGTGAAGTTGATTAATGGAAGAATTGGGAAAAGGGGCATGAAGAAGCTTACTTCCGCAACTTTATTGAGCTTCACCCTCACACCTTGCAACAGTTGGGAGAGGTCACCATCCCATTTATAAAACTCCAACTCCTTACTGTCAAGTATCTTTTCAGCAACCTACAGAAAGAAGAGAATAATTTAGGTTGACATCCAAACAACTGACACTGCATTTCCAAGAGGAAATTGCAGGCCATGATATATTTTTTTTTGTGGGTGTTGGGGAGGGGGGGGGGGGGGTGGGCCCTCTAGGGAGGCTACACCTTTCCTTTCCAGCTACAATTTGTTACCTTTCTACCAATCATTCTCCCTCCAGCAGTGTGGGCAAAGTAAACATTATAGAAGTGACATAGGAATGCTTGAGGATCCTTCTCAGATAAATCTTCCAGATAACGAGCATAGGAAATGCCAGGAGAAGATGGTTCTGGAATAGTATATCCTTGCTCCCTAAACCATTCCAAATCCTTAGCCAATGCTCCTGACCTTTCCAACCCTGTATTTTTGAATTCTGCATCTGCAACCAACCGGCATGAAGGTTTAACAACGAGAGGTCAACTTAATTAAAAAAATTAAAAATCAAAAATAAAAAAGGAAGAAGAATTCTTAAGAGACAAATCAGCAGGATATATAAATTCAAATTATTTCTAAAGTGTAGCGAAATCCTTATAGGTTGAAAAATGTCACACATGGAGCACATATGATAATTCAGTTACAACAACAACTGCCTAGCGCAGTTGGTGAGCTGTGGTGTGCAAAAAACCCATGCTCACCAGGAGGTCTCAAGTTCGAGCCTCCTGGCTGTTACCTACTTCCCTCCCTACCTACCAAAAAAAAATGATAATTCAGTTAGGCCTTTCCAAGGTAATCCCACCTTCTAGATAGGTGATATCAGGAGTCTATAAATTAATTAGTTATTTATTCCTAAACTTAGGTGTCCAGATGTTTCACAATCACCAATCTTACATGAAATCATTTGGGGAAAGAGTGAAGGGTTGAAATTTAACTTAAAAATCAAAATGTGGTTCGGGCACCGTTAAGGGTTAGTGTAATGCAAAGCATCAAAATATAAAAACTACATAATGGGAGAAGCCTGAAACCAATGCAGCAAGTGCATTCAATGACTCCTAGTTAGTCAGACTGGTGCAACATTCAGTGCAGTACCTGACAAGACCAGAGTCCAAACTCAACACAGAAGGGCAATCTATCTAAGCAACAAATGAAATCAGATTGAAAGACATGGGACAAGAGTGGGTGGGGGGCTGGGAAAGGAAGTTGGTCTGTGAGGGTAAGAAAAAAACATCAATTGGATGGTAGAATTGTCATAAGGCTGTCAGGGTAGTGCCTGAAACCAACCCAGAAAGCAAACAAATTGGATGGTTTCGATTAATGAACATGTCCATAATCCATCGCCCACAAAAGGAAGAATTGCCAATTAGTCACATTTTTGTACTGTTCTGCCATTCCACCCTATCTAGGCACATATACTTTTACCTGTGAAGGAAAAATAAACTGAAGGAAAAAGTTTCTCTAGACAGGTATGTTTACAGAGCATAGTTGTCAAGGCAACGCCTTGGCTGCCTTGGTCGCCTTGTTCATGTTGCCTTGCGTCCGGGCCCCCTCCAACACTTTGGATAGCCTAGACGCCTTGACAACTATGTCAGAGAGATATCTCTTAATAAGCAGTGAGGTACTGCACTATCAAGGGTTGATGTGGCTATCTGATATATAATGCCAACTCTTTTTTTCAGTACTTGTAACACCATAACCTTCAAAGAGTCAGCACCTATGCTTCACAAGCTAAACACAGCCATGTTGCATCCACAAACATATGAGACATGAAACTGGTTAGATTAAGTAAAAATAAATAAATAAATAAATAAATAAATTTGCAGAGCCCAAGTAGGAGGGGGAGGAGGAGGGGGAGGAGGGGGAGGGAGGGAAAAGAAAGCAGCAGAAGACTAATCATACACCCACCACAAGGCCAACACCCCAACACCAACACATCCATAGAGAACTAGTTGATCGGAATTCATTTGATCTAAAGGGTCCTAGCTTTCCAATAAGATGTAAATATCAACAATGTTCTCCACAACAAGACCACGAGTCTCCATCAATAACAGCCTCTATCTATCCATGTGATAATGAAAGTTCCAAGCCCTTAATCACAGACATATATAGACCCTGCCATACAATACTGACATGTATTCCCATAAATATGTTGCAATCTTCACCTTCTAACAAATTGCATTGTGTCAAAGGACAGCCGGCTACCCAATTTTTGGGACACGATCAATAGTTGGGTAGGGATGGATACATTACTTGAACCCAATTAGAGAGCGGGTCGTATCAGGTTGCCGCCAAATACACAGGTACACTAGAATTGGGAGATGTTGTTGGTAAAACACCTATAAATCTGGAACCCTAGCATTTTCTTCTTTTTTTATTTGTTCTTTTAGGTGGCTGCATGCAGAACCATCCATCTCATACCCAAGCATGAAACTGATAAGGGCCAGACCATTGCATTGCAGATGGGTCTGAGCGTGTCCAATATGCTTATATGCCCAACCCATTAACAATCCAAACTACTACTACATCAGACAAGACCTAATGAGATAGCAAGTAAGCTTCTGAAATTGATAAGAAATTTTCTCAATGATTAACAGTGATATATATCAAGAAAACAACAGTTTTAGGAAATGAGTGCAAGAAGAAATGGAAAAGTAGCAATAACAAGGAGAGAATCATAAACAATGCCCCGAGGGAATTTAAGCAAGAGCCCCAATAGGTTATAGAACAAGTACAATGGATCAAGATAATGAATGAATTTCTAGAAATTCGATGCTGTAACAGGGAAAGGAAGAAAAGTGTGTGGTTTTAACAGTTAAAAAAACACTTAAAGACTTAATTGCAACATGTCTACAGGCTCTGACAAAGGAGATACTCAAAAGGACATGGATAGAGGTTTGAAAGAAAAGACAGCTGCTTTATAATATATCACAATATGTTCTGGTGGCCTTTGATTGCAGATAACAAGAGGGATGATATGGCTGTTGCCACCATTGGATAGAAAGAAAGAAATTTTGGCACCCATTCAACCATATACCCTAACATGTATTTGGACTCCCAAACCCTGATAATATTGTCTGTTGAAAAAAAAAAAAAAAAAAAAAAACTAATATTCAAATATTGGCTTCTCAAAGAATCGTTCTTCACATGACAAAATGCTTTTGGGCTAAAACATCGAATAAGTAGAAGGTGTATTAAGCTACATATGGACCTTATTCCAAGTGCCAACTGAGTAGCCATGTGGAAAAATAGGGTTTATGCAGCCAAGAATGGCTACGTAGGACACCACAAAGAACTGGTGGCACATATGTGGAAAAGGTTTTGCAGGTGACTCATTTATTTGAGCAATGTGGAGGGATAATGGCAATCAAGACTTTAGAAGGATGGGGGAAACTAGATAAACAAGTTGCTATGGTTGTTACCCCCATTGGTTAGATAGAAACCCTCTGGATCGACTAGATGCCGAATTTGGCGGCCATCTCAACCATATGCCCTACAAGTCAGTTTTTAATTCCATCACTCTCTAAAATTTCCAGTTGGCCAAAACTTATTCGATAAACAGTTGGTTCTGGACAACATGTGGACCCTTGTCCGATTCTAAGTAAGCTGTCACAAGACAGAGACATAAGTCCAGCTTAATTGTAACTCAAATTTCAAGCACATGACCCATATCACACTCTACCCAGAGTAATGCTCTAGCCAAACATAGCAGAATAAGCTCTGGCAAAATGAATGGCTTATATATGACCATTTTTCAGAATGGGAGGCCAAAGGTTGGCCATACAGTTGAGGTGGGTCCCAAAGTTTGAGATGGAGCCAATCATGAAGGATTTCCCATCAACCAAATGGTGGCGTTAACTGAATCATTCTCCAGGTCACTATGCACAGAACAGTTCCCAATATTTCACCACTGGAAGGAGTGAGTACACTACACTAGGCCAGATATACATCACATGGCTAAGTTTTCCAGGCCATTGGCATATGATTGAGGAGGGGCAATGCTGTTAATCTAGCATGAGAAAAGATTTAGGGGTACGTTGAACTTCAGCAAAAGAAAAACAACAAAAGATTAATGGTTTTGACAGAACTAGGGTATGTTCGATGAAAATTTTGGATATGGATGATTAGAAATGAGTTAGAGGTAAGTTATATTTTAATGGAAGGTAAATTGATAGGCTGGGATTGAAACTATTGATAGGGTTGGGACTGTTAATCGTTGGACCGATAAAACCAGAAGCTAGGATGAGGTTCTCATTGGAAAGTTAGTGTTTGGAACCAGGGCTAATGTAAGGATGGAAGGTTGTGTATCATCTGAATCAGTTGCTAGAGAAGAGTTTCATGGTGTATGATGTTTATTTCAGGGTATTTTCCCTCGTCAGTATGTGTAAACCAAGGTATGGCTGATACATGAAGAAATTAGGGTTTAAAGAAGAGAAGTAATAACAAATCTGGTTTCTGGAAGATGAATTCTTAACGATTAGTAGGAAAGGAATCCTGAAATTGTAAGAGGAATAAAAAAAATCAGGGGAAACAAACTCCACTCACTAAAACTGAATCCAAGTCCTTGAACCACAAGGATTTAGCATAATTAAGCATCAATAATAATATAGAAAAATTCACCAGAGAAAAAAAAAGAGAGAAAATAAAGTCCTTTTCTCATGAAAATGTTCAGAAAGCTGGATGTACCTCATCCCTTCTAATAGAACCCATAATTATTACTTACAGTAGAGAAATCCAACTGAATCTAGGCCAAATAACTCAAACTAAACCTGACCAAACAAAATTCAATTAACCAAACCAGACCCCAAAAATGGGGGAAAAAGAATAACAAGACCAACTCAGACCTGTACCAGTAATGATCCAAAAACCAAAATTACAAAGATATCGTCATGAACCAAAAAAAGGAAAATTGAAACTAAGCAAACAAACAATAGACCAAACCAACCACTAATGCATCTGACCTCCCGAATTAAGGTGCCCTTCAAACCAACTCGCCCATGGGATGGGCCCACCTGACGCTCAACCAAGTCAAACTTGAAACATTTTCTCCTTCTGATGGTGATCACTTGCCAGCCATACCCCACATACATGTGTTGAATTATGCCTCATTAATAAAAGACTGATACGATTGACAAACCAGTCCAATGGGACTCAAGAAACTACTTATAAGTCAAGGCTCAAAAATAGTCCTCTAGCTCCTGTGGACACATTCCAGTTGGTCCAAAGTAATTTCCAAAGGCTTCATTTCAAGGACTAGAGAAAACTCACCAAGAAAAATCACCATGTTTTCCAGGATGACAGCTCATCCCAGATTGATAGAGTAGTAACTTACACCTCAATAAAGTAGAAGGCTGCATCAAATAGTTCTGTGTGATTTTTCAGGGAATGGTTTTATTGAGTGAATAATCTAGTGAAATAGTCTACCTGGCTGAAGAATCTTCCACGCATGCTTAGTTGACAGCTCAACTGCGCTTTAACTGTTAATGTTAACCTCATAAGTTAATTTCAGCTTAAATGCACTGGTCAAGTGCCAAGAGAGCCATATCTTTCAGGTGTAAAATATTTAATTTTGACTACTGTTGTTAGATGGGAACTACAGTATGTGGTGAGCCATTTAGCTGATAGTGGAGAAGAGGAACATCCAGTAATCCCAAGAGAGTTCCCATCTGTTGACAACAGATTATTGTTAACATCACCCATTCACATAGCTGAAATAGGAAGATCGCCTGTCGAAGAAATCCATTGCACCTCGAAAAGTATGAAGAATGAACTTTGAGCCAGCTAGCACGCTAGCTAGATCTCAATAGGTGAATCTGGTAACAGAAATCCATGCCAGTGTTTCTATATTAATTATGCATATTGTGTTTAGTTAGTTTATAACTTGGATGGCACAAGAAGCTCTAATTCAGACCATGGATGAAATAAGAAAGTTGGTCCAGTCTTTGTTAAATAATAGAAAAAAAAGCATACTTGATGGTATCATTACATGGTAAGGTAAGGTTCAGAAAACAAAGATGATTTTGCTGTAAAATGTATGGCTATCTGAAAATAAAACAGTATAAACCTTTACTAGGAGTACTTAACTACAAAAATGTTATTCATAAACACATCATATATATAGCATTCAAGAAATATTTTCTGAATTCAAGTCACCAATAATTTGGGTTCTAGGACCACTTGTATTTCGCTTTGCATATACAGTCATATAATAAACAAAGAGGGGAAAACAAATGATTGTTCAAAATATTACCCCCTAAGTTAAGACAGGGAATGCCAAGGAAGAACACTTCAGAGTACAGAAATCAATGGTTACCACTGACCATTTGGTCAAATCAGAATGACCAACTACAGAAATCTAATTTCTTCCGTAAAACACAATTCACGGAACCTGCTATTACGATCTGAAAACCTATTATTGTTCCAGAATCCAGAACCCGCGAACAGACTCTATTCCCAGATAAATAGGAAATAACCTGATTACGAGCAAAACCAACATCGAAAACCAAAAATATGTAAGCAACAGAAGCGCTTGTGAATCAGGATTTGAACCGGAATTTAAGCTCTGTCACAACAATTGGCAAAGACCTAATGGAGCAGAACAGAAAGTAAAAGATGGGCCATTAAAAAATCTTCCAGAAAATCAAGTAATGCTTACATGAAGGATAGCTCGCTTTCTCGACAATCCTCTCGAGTGTATCGTAAACCAATTTACTGTCGACCAGAAATCTGAGATACCCTTCAATCGAGGGCTCCCATTTCCTCACTGCCTGTTCTTCCGGTTCCTTGACTTCCTTCTCCCCCTCTTTGGCTTGATCCTTTGTATGCAATTTCATTGCTACAAATCGCATTTCCTCCACGAATCCTTTCGCCTCGCCCGGATATCGTTTCTTCGGCTTCTCTGCCGTTGTTGCAGAAATAACAACCCTCTTAGAAGAAGACATTTCTACTCGGCCACGACTACTATTAACAGAGTACTTCCCTCCCAACACCCCCCTATAATGGCAACTGGAATTCTTGAAAGAAATAAACACCAAAGTAGGATTAACCTTTAATGTTCTGAAGTGGGTTTCACTGGAAAAGGGTTGGGATTGAGAAACAGGAATGGCTGAAGCCATGGTGAAATTTATAAACACGCTTCTCTGAGAGAGACAGGGACAGGAAGAGAGAGAGAGAGAGAGAGAGAGAGAGAGAGAGAAGAACAAGAAACCCAGAAAGATGGATTGCAAGTTTAGTTCACTTGCTCAAGAAGACGAAAGCACTAAAAAATTGGAGGAAATCCAGAGAGATAGATTGCAAGGTTGGTTCACTTGCACTTGAAGACGAAAGCCCGAGAAAAATTCAATCTTTCTATGCACCTCGAAGAGTCGGACACTACTGTCTGTGATAATGGCGCCCCTACCCCTTAAATTAAGGACACCGTCACTTCTTCAGCTTACGTGTAATTATGGCGCCCCATGGGATGGATCTGGATCCTCACATCTCAGCTTACGTGTAATTATGATGATCTGAAATTTTTTCTAATAGACAAAACACAAACCCAAAATTTTTAATCGAATTAGGGGTGTGGGATTGGTCGTTTCTTCGTGGTCGTAACAATCACTTAAAGCAGTGGAAACAACAAAATATGTGCCCTGAGTCCTTGGGCTGTTGAACAGAATCCAATCACACTGGAATGGATGGTACAAAGTTCTCCAGTTTCCATACTTCCAATAGTCGCTCCGAAGGGCATTGTTTCCGGTTCAATCCATATCTCTTCCCCTGCTTTGCCTGCCTGCCGCTCAGCTTCCCCTTCGAATGGATTGGATCCGCTGCCCCTTCAATAGAAGGATTTTGGGTCAGTTTTTATAAGTGAAATCGAAATTAGGGGTGCAAGTTTGGCCTTGGTGGCCCGAATCAACCCTAAGCCAACAGAGGGCTAGGTTAGGCTTAAAAATTTTGGCCCTGAGGGCCTACCTGTTCTGAAATTTTTTTACCCTGAATCAGGATTAGGGTGGGTAAAAGTTAATGTCTGTGCTAGATCCTAACTTATTGAGTGTTCAATGGTCAATTTTATAAGTTTGGTAATCATTATCCTCCATGATTGTATAAACTACTTAAAATTCTTACTTAATGTTGATTTTAGATTTAATTTTTATTTTACTTCTCAATTCTAAGGGATTTAAATGCAAATAAATGAATTTTTAGTTATTTCAAATTTGTAGGGTCAAGGTCAAGGGTATACACCTGACCTTGATGGCAAATCAGGGAGATCCCGACCCGACCCCTGTCCAATCAAGGCCAATTAGGGCTGGCCTAGATTGAAATTTTTAGGTCTTAGGTTAGGGTTTAGGGTGGGCTTGGCCCCAACTAATGGGACTCAGGTTTAGGCTAAGTTTAAGAAGCTTGGCCCAAGCCGGCCTTATTACAGCCCTAATCGAAATATAAATCAATAAGGATGCACCAGTTCTCATTTGATTTTGATTTACCATGTGCCTTTTTTTTTTTTTATTTATATTCAAAAGTATGAAAAAAATGTGCCTCTTTTCTTATCAATTTTGATCCACATGTTGAGTTTGGTTTGATATCTTACCGGTTTCAATATGATCCGATTTGATTTGTTTCACTAGACCTCACCCAAAAATGTTTCAATAAGGGGTTATATCCATTTCATCAGTTGGAGGTAGGTTTTCACACTCTTAGAGTTAAACTTTTTCCCTTGATAGAATAGTATATATCGATATCTCTCTCCCAATGGTTGATCTGATTTATGACCACTCTCCCTTTCTATCTCTCTCCCTACTCTCTCTCAATGGTTGAGTTGATTTACGATCACTTTCCCTTTCTATCTCTCTCCCTATAATCGAGCTGATTTACAACCAATTTGCGGTCAAGTTGATCATAAACCACCATTGCGCCAATGCCCCGTTATACAGGGGTGGTCTACGATCAATTTTTCTTGTTGAACACATTAGCATGCCTATTTTTAAATAGTTGGTATTCTATTAGGTCGATTTTGGTTTCGAAAAATTCAAACTGAAACTCAACCAATAATAAATAATCGATTAGATATGTGCTGAACCGTCCGATTTTGAAGGGCACAAGCACTTCGGGCTGCGATTACTTGCATGAATAACCTAAAACCATGTATTCACAGCCACTTTACAAACTTAAATCTTGATTTTTTGAAATTATCTATTCGGTATGGCAATGTGGGTTTATGTTTGTGATTAGGTTAAAAATGCCATTCATTCAAGTCATCCTTGGCAGAGCCAACCCTTTGGCTCGTCCCCTGGCGAAGCCGATCCCTTGGATCACCTCCTTAAGGAGTCTGATCCAATCCCGGAGATTGCGAGGACAATCCCAAGGATAACTCATCACTAGCTCAGCAGATTTTATCGTCAGCTCAGTAAATCTTATCGCTAAGAGATATCCTAACAAATAATATAATAATTACCTAATGAGACTGTTCCAAGAGTTATCCTAACAAGAGTGAACTACTTGCCAAAATAGGACTCTTCTCAGCCGCCTCTTTTCATTTACTATCTATAAATATCAAGGTATGCCACCCCCCAAAAAAAAAAGGATCAGTCATTTCCTAAAAAACTCTCTCGAGTATCTGTTGTAGGAAAAATCTGACTTAGGCAACGGAGGGTCCTACGTTGAGTTAGCCCAGCTCCCCTTTGTCGGTTCTTCTATGCAGGTCTAGCGTGGAATACCAACTCGTGCAAGAAAGATCATCTGGTCAATTTTTACCGCATCAGTTTGCATGACATTTATTTTCTTACATTTCTAGAGAGATTAACATTATGACTTACTGACACAAAAGGCCCTATCTCAAATGCGTATCAAAGATTGGTTTATTTTCACTCCATGGCTTTTGGAAGTTTTTAATTCTAATTTCACATGTGAAGATCTAATGAATAGACATTTCTCTTGACTCCTCAAAAACATAAAAGCTCGTTTGACTTCCCCTGAATTAGAGCCCAAATCATCTAATCGATATGTATATGCTTTAAATACGGCTAAGTGATGATATGTATAAATTTTCTTTTTAGTTTATATAAATGCCATGTACTCTAGAAACAAATAGATACGAAGCATACATGTACATGTAGGTGATCCAAATCCATAAATTTCAATGACTGAATGACTAAACTCCTTACGAGCAAGGTTTTATAGTTCACAACATTAACTTCATTATATCAATTGCCATTGATATCAATACTGATACAAATAAACTAGTTGGAGAAAGTTCTAAAAATCATGGAACCACCAAGATGATGTATGAAATTTTGAGGTATAAAAGCAGGGAGTCAAGATACAAATTGGGATTGAATTAGTCTTTGTCGATCAAAATCAGTTTAGAAAACCCTAAAATCAGCCTTCAAAATTAGCCATAATAAGGATAAATCATGGCAGACTCTAATTCAAATCACCTTATTCGCCGTATTCAATTCCAACACCTGAAATGGTGCATAAAAGAAAAAAAATATAGCTAATTGTTAGAATCATCACATCATCTTGCCCCTATGACCAAACTAAGAGTTTCTTCGTGGGTTGCCCAGATAGTTAAGGCGAATTGGGGATTATGTGGATAGACACACGGTCCCAGGTTCGACACATTAACATAAATTGGCCCGGACACCGTAGTTTAAAAAAAAAGAAAAAAAAACCTCTAGAGGACATTTTCCTGTTAATGTGGTGTCTAGTCACCATTAAAATATTCAAATAAATTCTAATACCATACTCTCTCTCTCTCTCTCTCTCTCTCTCTCTCTCATCTCTTATTCTGATTTCCTCACTTTCTTTACAACACCCTTATCCACAAAAGGCCATGCTTATTGGCTCTATCCAATTTGTTTGATTTTTTCTTTCTTTACAACACCCTTATCCACAAAAGGCCATGCTTCTCGGCTCTATCAATTTGTCTGATTTTTTTTTAAAATTTCTATAATTATGTTATAAATTATTTTATTTTATTTTTTTATTAACCAAGGTATCTGGACCAGCTTAGGCACACGATCTCCACTTAAATAGCAGATGCATAATCCACACACAATGTGCACGACAAGGTTCAATCCCACGACCTCCTCCCCTGGATAACTCTTCAAATCGGAGCTATTACCACTAGACTATCCTAGTTCATAATTTTTTTTTCCTCATCTGTTAATGTTTGTAAATATTCAAATTACCATATGTTTTTCATATGATAATCAATATATTTTTTTTTCAAATAGTTTGAATCAAACCAATATCTCCTGGTGCTTTTAATATTAAATTGATACTTTAATATCTCATGCCCCAAAACCTTTAGTCATTATTTAATATTAATACTTTTATTTCTCATGTCCCGATGTCTCTATCCCATCCCCATTTCAGTTTCCTTGTACGTTTCAATGTTCTCTCACTATTTTTTCTTTTTCTTACTCCCTTTCCTATGTTTGTACTCCGGGAAGAAATCGTCTGAAATTCAGATCTCATACAATTCTATACCATGCCACCCCAGGCGGCTGACACATGTAATATTTCATTTTTACGGTTCAGATTAATCTACCATGATACAATCTTAAACCAGTTTGGTTCATCTTTTTGAAATAAAAGTTGTAATATTTTCCCTCTCTCCTCTTTCGACTCTCTCTCTCTCTCTCGGCCTCTCTCTCTCGATCTCGACTCTCCCTCTCGGTTCTCTGTAACCAAAAGCTCAGACCTGCTCTTTCCCTCGACTCTCCTTGCTATCTTGATTCTCCCTCTGTTCGTCGCTCCCTGCTCTCTTGATCTGTTCCACACTCTTGACTCTCCCTCTCGGTTCTCTGTAACCAAAAGCTCAGACCTGCTCTTTCCCTCAACTCTCCCTGCTATCTTGACTCTCCCTCTGTTCGTTGCTCCATGCTCTCAACTCTCTCTCTGTTCCACGCTCTCGACTCTCTCTGTTCGTCGCTCGACTCCTCTCTCTTTCTGTGTTCGGCACTCGACTTCACTCTCGATTCGCTCTCTTTGTTACAAAGCTCTGTGCAAAGGTATGATACACCACCATTTTCTCTGCACCAACGTATTCTTTAGTTAATGTCATGGTTTTTTTTTTCTTTACAACTTACCTTGTTGAACAAATTGTTGATTAAATCTCTATCATTCTATCTCTCTCTCTCTCTCTCTCTCTCTCTCTCTCTCAAAAGGCATCAATATGTCTAGATCTGTGATTTAGGGTTTTGAGAACACGAATGTTGATTTAGGGTTATTTTCATTGGATGTTTTGAGTTTATTTATCTTTAAAATTTCAAATTCATATTTGTGTTTGCTTGCTGTCTCTCTCAAAACCTAAGGGATTTTGGGTTATTTTCCTTGGCTGATTTGAGTTTCTTTTCAAAAAAATTTCAATTCCATTATTTTTTATTTGCTTGTGTCTCTGTCAAAACCTAAGAGATTTGTTGTCTCTGTCCTTATATTCGAGTTAGAGTATTTTAAATTTTTTTAATTCCACTCTTGCTCTTGTTTTGTTAAATTCTGTTGAAGTATTGTTACTTTAATGTTTTTTGTTTGTTTTGTCTAGTATGGAGAATGTTAGCATGAATGATGTGAGTGAACTTATTTTGGGGATGTTATTCAATTCAGAACAAGATGCATATGATTATTACAACAGTTATGGACGGACAATGGGGTTTAGTGTTAGGAAACACTTTCTGAATAAGAGCAAGAAAGACAAGATGACCATAACATTTAGGGGATTTGTCTGTTCAAAACCTAGTTGTCGGTTGAGTGACAAGCGAGACATCAATATTGTTAACCCCCGAGCTGAGACAAGAACAAATTGTCAGGCACGAATGAACATATATTTGGTTGATGATGAAAAATACAAATGCTGTGACTTTGTGAGGGAACATAATCATGAGCTTCATATTACAGCAACAGTTCACATGATGCATTCACAGAGGAATATGTTAGACATACATAGGCAGGAAATTGATTTGGCAGATGACTCAGGGATCAGGCCTAGATCCACAGTTGAGTTGATGGGTAGGCAAGTTGGTGGGATAGGAAACCTGAGTTGTTTGACCCAAGATGTTAGGAACTATCTCCGCACTAAAAGACAACGTGCCTTGACATATTGTGAAGTAGGTAGTTTGATGAAGTACTTTGTTACCCAAACTAGGAACAACCCATCTTTCACATACTCGTTTCAACTGGATAGTGAAGAATAAATAACTAACATATTTTGGGCTGATCCAAAGATGATCATTGACTACGCACAATTTGGAGATGTAGTCAGCTTTGACACTACATTTCGCACCAATAAAGAGTGTAGGCTGTTTGGGTTGTTTGCTGGATTCAATCATCATAGAGGGTGCACTGTATTCGGGGCTGCGCTTTTATATGGTGAGATAGTGGAATCTTTCGAATGGTTGTTTGATGTATTCGCTGAAGCACATAGTGGAAAGAAGCCTATAACTATATTTACGGACCAAGACAAAGCTATGGTTAGAGCATTAAAAGAAATGTGGCCTCAGACATGGCATAAATTGTGTACTTGGTACTTAATGCAGAATGGCATTACACATTTGGGTCATATGATGAAAGATGGCTCCAAGTTTCTTACAGATTTAAATAAATGCATATACCAATATGATATGGAAGATGAATACGAGACAACATGGTATAATTTTTTGAATGAATATGATGTTAAGGATAATGCATGGTTGCAACCATTTATGGTCTTAAAAGTCAATGGGCGAAGTGTTATATGCAAAACACATTCACAATAGGCATTCGAAGTACACAACTCAGTGAGAGTCTGAACAGTGACTTGAAAGACTATTTGAAGTCAACTTTGGATGTTGTGCAATTTTTTAAACATTTTGAGAGAATTCTTAACCAGAAGCGTGGTAATGAATTAAAAGCTGAATTTGATGCACGAAATAAGATGCCATGACTTGCAAATTCAATGTCAATTGTACAGAAACAAGTTGGGGAACTCTACACTCCTATAATATTTCAGTTATTTCAAGAGGAATATAATTGGATGACTGTTTGCACCATCATAAGCAGAACTGATGGAATGCCCTTCAATAATTTTCAGGTTGGGATTTTTTAAGCAAACTGTGAGTATAAAGTATGTTGTAACCCACTTCAAGGAATTGTAGCATGCAGTTGCATGAAATTTGAGACAGACGGTATTCTGTGTTGCCATTGTTTAAAAGTTTTTGATGTGTTAGATATAAAGCATATTCCTGAATGCTATATTTTGAAGAGATGGACACGAGGAGCAAGAACTATGGTGGTCAATGACAGTAGGGGGAAAAAAGTTGAACAAGATGTCAACTTGGATTGTACGCAACGGTATAAGCATATTTGTCCTGAACTTATTCATATAGCATTAGAAGCTTCAAATACAATTGAGGGATACAATTTGGTGAAAGATGCTGCGAATGAATTAAGGTTGAAGCTTGGTAATATTATAATCAACCCAGTTGATTGCCCTGATATGCCAATATTGCCTGATTTCTCTGATGATGTATACAATGGATTACGTTTGAAGCATAAAGAGAAAAGTAAAAGAGGTGGTAGACGGTTAAAGAGTTGGGTTGAAAAACAAGGAAAAAAAAAAAGAAAAGTGGAGGGCCAAGTAACAGTCAACGATTACAAGAACAACAACCAACACATACACCAACTCCTACACAATTGATGGATAACACATATCCCAGTTACATGTCATTTATGGTGAGTAGGTTTGGCCTTTTATGTTGTTTGTTGCATTTTTTTATTTTCTTAGTCAATCTAGATTACCTAATATTCAATGTCACTTGCAGGATTCTATTTCCCATATATCATCTCAAGCATCTGTAACTCATCAATCACTGGATGAAGATTATAATTAGATTCAGCTAATGATGACTATTGTTTTTTGCTATTAAATACATCCAGTTAATGTCATGGCTTATTTTTGTGATATTAAAACACAAAGTTTCATTGAATCTTTATTTTTGTGCTTGCCACTACATCCAGGATTCTAATTATTTCTATTGATTTTTAGCCTCTACTGTACTAACAATCTTTTTTTGTAGGTAAGGAGTCTTTAGCTCAAAATGGTAGAGCACCTGGGTTAGTGCCCAGGTTATGGTGGTTCGAATCCACCAAGACTTCAAAAAGTGCCCGCAATGATTACCTAATCATTTCAGATGATTTGTGGGATGAGTTATCGAATATCAGAGTGTTGAGTTGCAACATTTCTCTAAAACTCCAATCTCCTAACTGTGTTAGTCCCTCACAAGGATGTACTCAGCCAATCAGTTTCAGTTGTCCTCACTATTATGATTGACTCCATGAATGGGTGATGGAATAAAATTTGAGGAGTTGCCTGTGTTATGTTTTAACTCACGTGATGCAGCCGTTATTCAATGGATGGATAAATTTGCTGGGCTTTGGAAGTCCAGTCTACGATGAAATCCTATCCAAATTCTAAGGCAATTGGCTCTATCCATATTGGTAGTTCAGATAGTCTTTTATTTATAAGTATTGAGTGCACATTGCAGTTTTAGTCCTTTATTTATTTATTTTTTTTGTTGTCAAGGCTTAGTCATGAGTTCCTTTTGTTGGTGTCAGTATGCAAATTTTGGGTTAGAAGTTGTTTATAATATAGGATTTTGGGATTATAAGTTGCTGTAATAGGGTCCCAAGAATGTTTTACTCGTATTTCTATTGTTTTGAGTCTATTTAAGTTGCTGTAATTTTGGGTTTTCTCTTATTCCCTATTCTGATCATTTTCTGGTTATCAGATTCTGCATAATTTTCAAATCTAAAATTTTATTTAGTCTAATTTTGAACATATGTTTTATCTTCTCATATTCTCCAATTAGTTTCTTCACTTGAATTCATAAATATTTTCAAAATTCCATGATATCTGCTACTGTTTTAGTAGATATCAGCAAGCTCTATCACTTTGTTTTTAATTAAGGTTAGGGTGGGGTTCTATAGTCTATCCCTCTGCTTCTTTCAACCTTCTATCTACTCAACCTTACTGATATTAGCATTGGTGGGTTCTATATTAGCATTCCATGTTAAGATGAATGGTTAGAATGTTGATGGCATCTTTTACTATGAACAGCCTGTGCATGCATTCTTCTATATTTTCCACATCAGCCACTCAGGGGTTTCAGGTAGTTATTAGTGCAAGTCCAGGCAAAATGACATAAGGGCACCATTAATTAGCAGTCTATGTACATGAACCTAGATTTTTTTTTTGGGGGGGTCCTTACTAGGTGTACCAATCACCACCATTTTGCTGTGAACTAAATGCCATTAATGCAAAATGCATCCTTGCTTTTCTTTTCAATGGTTCCATGATCTCATCAACAATTTTGACTCTGATGTCCAAATCAGTTTGGGTAATATTCAGGATTTTTACCTCATCAAATCCTTTACTCATTACAGGAAGATTTTCTGATACTTTCCATCTAAAGTGGTAATCCATTAATTGAAGCAATGATACTGCATTTGAAGTTTGAACATCTATAACATTATATTAAGGTTGGCAGATTCAGCCATGGCTGAGCATGAATCGAATCCTGGCTTGCTAAGACATAAATTATTAAATAGGCTTGACAGAACTGAAGAGGATCTGTCGTTAATTTAAAGCAAAAGGTTCTGTGTATGGGCATGCACTTGTATAGCAATCCCATTTAGCTAGGATAAGGCTTATTCTGGATTTGAAAATGGGTTGTTCATTAGCAATTGATAAATTCAGTTCATGCTTATAATTGCTTGCCATAACAGAATACAACTGTTAAGGAATGAAAGTATAGAAAGACTAAAAACCATCTTCACTGAATGCTTTATAATCCAGTGGTAATCTCTATGCCTTGAAAGAGCTCTACATTCATGGAAATATTTTCTCTCTGAGATTATTTTGTAAAAATTTCAAGGTATCTACCACTCATATCAGGAATATCTATATATGTTGCAGATTATATGTATCTCTCTTTGCTCAGCCATTATAGAACAAAGTGAATTAACCGGTTATTTCTTATAGAATTTCAGTCTACCATGATTTACTATGGCTAGAAATGCTGAGAAGGTGAGCCTAAATTTTTCTCCCCAACCAAAAAATGATTTTCAGGCTTCATGTCTATTTTTTTATTTACTGGACCAAAATGTTAAGCCCAATACCATCTCTATGGACCAAACAGAGTTGGTCTGACCCAATATATGGTGGGCTCTGGAAAGCCCACCAGTACCCAGATATGCTCTCTAGAAATATCCCCTTTTGAGGTAAGATGTAAGAACAGTTTTCTCAGGATTTGCTCAGATTGAAGTGAGGGGATCATCAATCTTTGCTTCAGACTTTCAGTGGCAAATATGAAGTTTAAAATTGCTTTCTTCTTTTGCATTAATAATCTAGTACTGTAATCAGGGGGCAATTTCTTCCCATTACATTATGTTTGGTACATACAGTTGAGGTTTCACCCAAGTTTTTAGATGATCTATCCTTTATCTATCCCTTTACACTCTTAGTGCAATACGTGTGAGTCATTTATGACAGTAAATTTGAAAGGGTTCTGACCTCCCTATGTTAGATTTGTAACTCTTTATTGACTCTTTAAAGCATGGAGACATGGTCCTGATTTCAACAGGGAGTCCAAAAAAATGTGCTTGGGCTGCCTGAGTTTCGTGGGAAAGGAAGAAAATCTATCTCCCTCATGTTCCATGCTTTGGCATTCAAGATTCTGGAAAATAGGTGTGGTTCCTTCTTGTCTAATCGGTAAGTAAAGGAACTAAATGTGAGCTAAGTTTCTGCCTTAAATTTGACATGTTATTTCTTACTACTGTGCATACGCTGTTTGTCCCATGCTTGCTCCAACTTGATGCTTTGGGCACTAAGGTGTTCACAATTCACAACCCAGAAATGGCACATATTTGCAAAGTCACCTTGGACTTCCTAGAAGATGCTCGAGTTAGATTAGTTATAATTACCATTTTTCTCATGTTTCTTTGGATTCATGAGAACTTTGGATTAAGAATTAAATCAGAATGTAAAATCATCTTTCAGTAACTAAACTAAGACTCTGAACAGTTCCTGATATCCATGGTAACAGCCACACAACACTAGAATAATTCTCACTAAGCAATACAGCAAGCATTAGAAGAAAACCCATAGTCGCAACTTAGAAGAAATCCTTCAAACCCGAATCACAAGTGATGATGTCCTTCTCCAAACAGCAACAGAAATCAATAGCATCTTGATCAGTTTCCTCAGCATCCATCTTTCTTATCTCACTTCTTGGGAGTTTTCAGCCTATATAGAAGATGGTTAACCCCTGAAATCGATGGTAAATGCTAAGGCTCTTCTGCTTCCTAATTCAGAATGTCCTAAGATTAATCCATTTTGAAACTCACTCAACAGACGTTGAAGCTGCAGACCTTTCATTTCAAAATATTTCACAAGGGGAATCACCAAATCTGCCATAACATTAATCGAAAGTTGATGATGAAACATAATGAAATATACAAAAACATGCTTCCAGAAGCTTACTAGTGAAACTTGATGAACATAAAAGACAAAAAAAAAAAAACCATTGACAACACTGTACACCACCAGCTGCCCAGGGAGAGTAAAGTGCCAGAACCAGTCTCACCCAAAAGGATTCCATCCAAACACTCTCAAATCCATAACTGAACCTTGAAAATGCAATTTCATCAATAGAAACTATTAAAAAAAAAAAAAAAATACCCAACTCTTGGTAAACCAGCAGAAGCATATAATAGCAGTAAGGTAGAACACATTCGTTCACTTTCAAAGTCTTGGTGGATTCAAATCACCATAACCTGGGCATTAGCCCAGGTGCTCTACCATTTTGAGCTAAATACTTTTTACCTATAAAAAAGATTGTTAGTACATTATAGTAATAAGGAAATAATCATAATAATAACCTGACATATGATTGTTACATGACGGAACCAACTTCTTTAACGAAACAACAGTAGTTCTATTTACAAGGACGTTACATAGAAGACATAGCATGAAAGAATTGACACCCAAATACAAAGGAAGATGGTTAAACCATAATAATGGTTGAGCAATGACTGATCCACTACTACTTGGTTCCGCACTTTTGGACTATAGGGTGGTTGACGAATAGCCGAGATGACCAGTGTGTTCCTATTAACACTTTCATTTGAATGACATGCTCCTGTGTCTGCAGTGTCTGTGTAGTTCCTCAATGCTAGGTCAAACCAAATGAAAGAGTCCGGATGTTTTTCACCTAACGGACATCTATAAAATCGTTGCCCAGGATTCTTCAACGTTCGAGAAGTCCGGATGACCATCACCCCTTCATCACAGCTACACATCCGTTGTTGTACATCCATTTCTATGTAAAATGCAATACCCCTAAGAGAAGCTTACATAAAAAAAAAAAGGCTCAAACAGTGACAAATAAAATCTAATTGAAATGGATATTTGATGGACAACTTACAGTTACAGAGTATGTAATGCTTAAATTAATATGATATAAGTGAAGATGCTAAAAGGAAACTATTAAAAAAAAAAATTAAAGGCAGCAAGCAAACATCAAGGTATGGTATCAAGTGAAAGGCATATGTTGAGTCTTTCATTAAAAATAAAAATAAACTCTCTTTCACTTCAATGCAAGAGATGCTAGCCATGTCCACATTGGACCCTAACTCTCCTCAAGAATGTTTGACACAACTTTGGGCATTTGAGAAATCAACGGGAAAGAACAACCCTTTTCCTCTATTATTTCAGCAGTCAAAACTACAAAGCAAAGGATGCAATAAAAAAATTCTATTAAAAATTGGTGATCCAGGTAAAGCAATACTTGGTATGGTTTTGGTGGGGATTTAATCGTACACTTAATTAATTAAAAAAAAAATTGACATAACAAATACATCCACAAGATTGCATAAAAATGAAGGAACTGTTCTTCATACCTTTGCAGTGAAGAAGAAATGTTGGTGTAGCAGGGAGCGACGAACAAAGAGAGAGTCGAGAGCGTGAAACAGATCGAGAGAGTAGGGAGCGACGAACAGAAGGAGAGTCGAGAGGGTAGGTCCGAGTTTTTGGTTACAGAGAGGATTAGGGCTTCTAGTAACCAAAAGGGAGAGTTAGGGCAGAGAGGGAGAGCTATCGGAGTCGAGCGACGAACAGAGAGAGTCGAGAGCATGGAACAGATCGAGAGAGCAGAGAGCAGGGAGCGACGAACAGAGGGAGTGTCGAGATTTCAGAGTTAGGGCTTACAGAGAACCAAGAGGGAGAGTCGAGGTTGAGAGAGAGAGGCCGAGAGAGAGTTGAAAGAGGAGAGAGCCAAAACATTACAGCTTTTATTTCAAAAAGATGAACCGACCCGGTTTGTTCCGGTTTGTTCTCCAATGGTTTGATTCAAGACGGTTTTTTCACTGGTTTAAGATTGTATCATAGATTAATCTGAGCCGCGAAAATGAAATATTACACGTGTCAGCCGCCTGGGGTGGCATTGTACAGAATTGTATGAGATCCGAATTTCAGACGATTTCTTCCCTTGTACTCCTCTTCGTCTAATCCTAAATTAATTTAAAAAAATAAAAGTAAAATTCTAGCTCCTCTCCAATTCTAAAGAATTGTCTAAATTTTGTCCAATTCTCTATGTACGTGCCATTGTACATTTTTAAATCCCACAATTGTGAAAATTTGAGGCATTTCAAGAGTTAAAATGGTTTGAATTCCAAAAGACTTTCACAATAGTTGGATTTTGAAAATATACATATATCACATGCAATAAAAGAATTAGACAAGATTGATTTATATGAATCATTAATGTTCCTTTCATGAAGTTTGTCCATTATTCATATAGTTCCTAAAATATGGAACCATAAAA
>NW_024868983.1:34875-40172 GCF_013358625.1 Macadamia integrifolia
TTTGCAGCTCTTTTGTGGATCATTATTATCAGTAGCTCTTCTAGTCATTACATTTCGAAAAAACATAGAGATTTTTGGTAAAAGCATAATTGGAGGATCAAGAATTGAAGATGAACCAAATCCAATGACCACAAGTAATCCTTTATATGGGTACGTACACCCTCGGTGTGGCTCTGTTGGTTCAAAAGTTCTATGTGTTAACAAACATCTTCAACTCGAGTCTTCCTACGATTGATCTATTACACAAGTTAAGTGTGGTTGCATGTAACCGAGATTTACCTTTAGTCTTGAACTAAATCAAGTAGGTTTGATTGGTTGAGGAGTTCCTCGTAAGGGGAAAGAAAAAAAAAAAAATCATTTCTATGGGTAAAATCATTTTATATATAAGATTGTCCAATTGACACCTACACTTATCTATTTAGAGTTTGATACCTTCTTTTAATTCCCTCTTATCTCATCTTAAAAGTTCTTTAGAGGTATAGAAGTGTATTTAAAAATAATTTGAAAATGACTTATCACTATGTCATTATCAACAATTGTTATTTTGAATCACATGTTTCGAATATCTATGTGAAATAACAACACTCGTTGGAAAAAAAAAGTTATATTAAAATTGCAAAAAAAAAAAAAATATAAATTATTGAGACCTTATTATGTGTTTAAAAAAAAAAAAAAATAATAATAATAATAAAATCCCTTTACATATATTTGTATTTAAAAGTTTAGATCCAAAGACCATAGCAAGCCACATGATAGGCTGATCTAGTTGATCATACTGATGAGGCACCCTTTAAATTATCTATATGGATAATATTATTTTTTCTAAAGCATTGCCTACGTAGCGCCTCTTCGTGTCTATTTCTCCTCTCTCTATATGACATATTTTTTATTGTTTTAGGAGGAGAGAAATAGACACAAGGAGTATTAATGCACGTTACGCTCCCACATGGAGAACTCAATCCCTTATCTATATGTCAAATTTTATGAAAATTCTACGATCCCTCATCCTAACCATTGGATATGAGGGATCATATTTCTGTATACAAATGTTTTAGTAGATAAATCTCCATTCAATATATGGTGTTGTGACCATGTGATTAGACTTTTGGAGCATCATGACACACACACATTGTTTTAAATTTCCAATTGGATTGGAATCAGCTGATACCGATCTACTGGTAAAGTATAAGGGTAAAATGGTCCAAAAAAAATTAAAGAAAATAAGGGTAAATCCATCCGATCCAATCAATATTTATCCAATTTGAATCAACATTAGTTGAGAACAATCCCGAGTCTGAAAATTTGACTCCCACATCTTATTGATGAAGTCAAAACTACTCACAATTCAATGGTAACATAGTTTGAGGTATCAGACATGGATCAATTGTATCGGGTGATTTGAATCAATATCACCACAAGCTGATCCTATATCGGTGTCATATTTTTATCCAAAACTCATACCTTCACCAAACTTGGACTCTAATAATAGCATTATTCGTATGCTCATATTGACTGTAGATTGGATCCATATTACAATCTGTCCATTGAAAGCCTAGCAAATACGAAGTCTATGAATTGATTTTTCAATTTTTTTTTTTTGGGTAAAGATCTATGAATTGATCTTGACGCATTAGAGAAGTGGGGAAGAGGGGGGTGGACCAAGAATGGTTGCAATAAAAAACAATTTAAAGTTGTATATTTAGATTTTAGATTCATTAGTTTGATTGTAATGAGAAGTTTTCAATCATGGTAGGTTAAAGGAATCTCACCATTGAGATACTATGACTTATTCCTTTGTATACAAATGTATGAAGTACCCTCCAAACCAAGGATTAAAGTATCGGTATCGGTCGTCTTATCGGTCGGTCAAAATTAAGATACGTATCGGAGGGTATCGTATCGTATCGGAAATACGCTAAGATACGCTAAAGATATGCACATAAATGGATAGGGAACACATTTTTATACACTTTTGCATAAAAAAATAGTTTAAAAAAGCTATATATAAAATGTAGAATGCATAAATACTTAAGTAGAGGGTATCGTATTGATAGACAAATATATTGAGTTGAAAATGTTCAAAATGATGAGGTTTGAGTTTCTTACAGTTTTTTCTTTCCTCATTGCCATTGCCACTGTGATGAGTGCCGTGAATAGTATCGTGGTGGTTCAAATCCTTGGCTAGGACCTTCTTCTTCAATAGGAGCAACTACGATGATATTCTGCACTTGTTGAATATAGGCACAATATTTACCCCAGTCAAAATATTTATGGTAGTGGGTCTCCCATTCATTGTAGAAAAATTAAATTTTTTTTTATAGAAGTTGTAGATTAAATGTTTTTAAAGAACATATAAAAAATCAACAAAGTGTGGACCAATATATTTGAGTAGATCTGAGAAATAAAAAAAAAATTGAAACCTCACTTTTTTGGGGAAAAAATGTGGGTTTCATTTGAAATCATGTATTTAATAATTATAAGTTATGACATTATTTTTAAGAGTTGAATGAACTAAATTTTATAAAAAAAAAATTTTGGGGATTTTTTTTTAAACTTAATTTCGGAATAAAAAAATTAAAAAAAAAATATTTTTTTGAGAAAAATAAAAAATTTCCATGGAAGTTGTAGAACACTTGTTTTTACATAACATATAAAAAATCTAGAAAACTGTTGGTGAGAGTGTGAAGTGTCTGTTTCAAACAATAAAAATTTCACACTTAAGTAGTCGTATCGTACCGATACAGTACGATACCTTCGATACGTATCGATACGGCACCGATATTCTCGGGAATTTTCAGATTTTCAAAAATTCGTATCGTAGAGTATAGTACGTATCGGTGTCATTTCGGTACGGCACGATACGATACGTATGATACGCCGATACACAAAAAGAGGCCCAAAATTCCCCGTAGCGTATCGATATGTATCGTGCCGATGCCTACCGATACGGATACGTATCGGACGATACGGCACGATACGCACCGAAACTCAAAACCATGCTCCAAACTGTTTTATAAGTCACTTCCAAGTGCAAAAAACTGTAAGTGAAGAGATTCTCATTTCATCGTGATGACAGAACACTTGAACCTAAATTGTAAGGGTGTTAATTGGTTCGGTTTCGATTTAAACGGTGCGGATCAGTTCGGTTCACATTTATTTGATTAAAATCATAACCGCACCATTTACTAAACGGTTCCACTTTTTGAAACCGTGACCGTTTAGTAAACGGTTTCGGTTTCCATGATTTCTAAATGGCGTCGGTTTCATGGTTTTAAACGGTTTCGATTTCGGTTAATTCCATACGGTTTGTAAAACGGTTCACAATCGGTTTGTTATAACTTGCAACCATCTCAAAACTGAAGATCATAAGCTTATCAAAAAATATTTGGCAACCACAAATAAAAGATTCTATATTAACGATGGTATGCCTTAATTTGATAATCTTGTGCTATTTCTTTGCATGGCCGTTCTCAAATATTTAGAACTAATATCATACAACATCCAAATCCAACATTCTACAGCATAAAATATTAAAATGACAAGTGGTTCAGCCAAAACATCTATGATAACATAATAACATAGTAACATATATGGATTATAAGTTCATGATCTAAAGTCTAAACTTGAACTGAATTACAATAAATCATGCCAAAACAGGATGAACACTTAATTTAATTGTTAATTGTTATACAGATTACTGCCCTTTCTTTATTTAATTGTTATACGGATTAATCGGATCAGTTTAAACAGTTTTAAACGGTTTCAATTTGGTTTGAAACCAACGGATTTCGCGGTTAAAACCGATTTGACCCATTTAGCTAATCGGCCTGAAACTTGAAACCATAATCGCACCATTTACTAAACGGTTTTGCGGTTTCGGTGTAAATGGATCAATTCGATTTCGATAAACGGTTTCGGTTACAAATTCACATCCTTAGTATCAATAAATTGGGTTCAGTTCTTTTAATTATTTATTTTCTTGGTAAAATTTGGGTTCAGTTCAAGGTCTAAGGTATTGGTATCAACTAATCAATTTTGTCCCTCAAAATATCAATAATTAGTTTTTTTTTTTACCATTTTACCCCTCCCTCTATCGATACCACCACTACAGTATCAATATCATATTGTGTTATATCGGTATTGGGTATTAACAGTACGGATACCTTGAACCGTGGTTTAATTCAATTGCAAGGCAGGTGGAAAGCTTTCCTCTTGCATATGCTTTTTTCTGTCACGTGACAATGTTTAGCAAAAAGAAGGTGTGTCTATTGCACGAGGCTTCCATTACAATAGGCTCTGGAGAGAGTCATAATGTATGTAATTTTTTACCTCTTCTTCACGAAGAGACTGGTTCTTCACTCAAACCTATCATCAATTGGTCGCAATAAAACAATATTACCTTGCATCAATATCTATGCTCCACGGCACTGTCTAATAGACCTCAAAATTTGTGATGTGATTCATTTATTTTCAACCCAATCAAATAAAGCCACGTTTCAAAAGAATCGCCCTAGCATATTTAGCAGAACTCAATTTCTTTTTTTTTTTCTTTCCTTGATAAATAACAACCAATAGAAAAGAGCTATCAAATTGATTCCCGAGTCATGGAAAAGTGACCAAATGACCTGTTCATGTGACAAAAATTGGGCCATGTAGCATTAACACACCTAGGGTTGGGCTGGTCCTGAACCTCCCAGCCCAACTCCATAGAACCTAATATTGGGGTTCTCTTTTGGGCCTAAAATTGGGCTTTGGAAGAACAAGAGATTGGGATGGGTTGGGCTTGGTTTGATGCCCAACCAAACCAAGTAAGAAGAATGAATACATCATGGGCGAAAGAACTGGATTTAGATACTCAACAATTCTTAATTGTGCAATTTTTGTGCAATTCTCTCTATGTATGCGACATCTATATATTTTCAAAATCCAACTGTTATAGAAGTATAAGACATTTGAGAGATAAAATGGATTTAGATTCCAAAAAGCTTTCACAAACATTGGATTTTGAAAATGTAGAAGTACATCGTACACAGAGAGAATTGAACAAGAATTGCATGATTAAGTATTAGACAGGATCAAGATTCCAAAGAACCTTGCCGGTCTGGCGTTGGGAATGCCAAATGCATGGGCTAATGGCAAGATGCGCAGAAGCATTTTCAGTGCACACAAGGGAGAGGCAGCACTATGCCCGCACTAGTTAGGGTGTTTCCTACGTCAGATTGACAAAGTTCTTTTCCCATCTGTCAATTAGAAAATTATGAATCATATTAATTGTCTCCTTTTTTTTTTTTTTTTTT
>NW_024868983.1:40283-44726 GCF_013358625.1 Macadamia integrifolia
TCATACCGGTTTAAAAAACCGATCCAAACCGAAATGAACCTAATAAATCCAAACCGGTACCAACTCGAACCCAAACCGCACCGAAACCGACACCGGACCGAAACCGATAAATCCTTATTGGGTCGGTTTCGGTCACTTCCAAACTCACACCGAAACCGGTGGAACCGGACCAAAACCGCACCGACCCGGACCGTTGACACCCCTAATACAATTCAAAGGAAAAAGATCCTCTCAAGTGCATCTAGTGCGCATTCAACGGTCATGAGTGCATGCCTGGATGCTGTCAGCCGTTTGATGGGTACTGGGCGCATTGGGGCCATGAGGATTAACATGGGAACAAGCCCTACCAAAAGAAAACAAACAAACAAAAAAGAGGAAACAACAAAACCTGAAAGGGGGGGGGGTGTTTAAAAACAAAGAGCAAAGATGAACAAATGATATAACAAAACTAAGGCTACGTTTGGTGGCCAAGAAAAGAAAAGAAAAAAATTCAAAAAAAATTGGATTTAAGGAGAGAAATAGACACATTAAAAATCATTGTGTAATTATTATTTTTTGTCTTATTATGTCTTTTGTACTTTTATCTTTTCTTTTTTTGGCAATCAAACATAGCCTTTGTGCTTCGCATGGCAGAGAAAATTCTTTTTTGAATTTCAAAATTCACCTTGGAAATGGTGAAGTTTTATTTTACTGTAAAAAAAAAAAAAAATCTTGTCAAAAACACAAGAAAATACAATTTTTTTTTTCTTCTAATCGTAGTCAAACATAAATACTTTTTTTTTTCCATTTTTTTTCAATTCAATTCTTTTCTTCTATTTTCTAGATTCTTTTTTCTTTTTATTTCTTTTCTTTTCTTCTCTTGGCTACCAAACACAGCTCGAAAAGAAAAGAAAAAAGTACAACAAAATAATCTTGCCAAAAACACAAGAAAACAAAATAAAATACAAAAACTTTTCTTTTCTTCTCTTGGCTACCAATCACAGTCAAAGAGAATTTCTTAAACAAAGAAAAAAATTACAAAATTGTATTCTCTTGGCTACCAAAGACAGCCTAAGGGAAGAAATAAGAGAATATTTTATGGAAGACCACTTAGGCAAGAACCCCTTGAGCACTGCGTGTCAAGTCTCTTCTACAGGTAGCCAGCCCGAGCTAACTAGGCCAGGTCTAACTGGACAAGATGGCTAGGCTGGCTGGAAATAAGGCTTGAATAAGACTACAGTCATTGTTGTCTAAGACCAGCACATCCAAATTCATTACAAAGAATCCTTAAGAATGGCTCTTATGTTAATTGTTACAATTATGTTAATTGTGTGTTTGGATTTGTAATGGTTAGATCAAATTACCAAGGCCACAGCATCACGAGCGGCTAATGCAACTATGTCGGCGCATGAGACAATCCCGGGGCACAAGCTCTCCAGTTGTGCTTTGGCATCATCAATCACTTCAAAGCCTCTTAATCCTTGGTTTGGCAATGCACTCCTCTCAGCAGATGTGCCTGTAATCAGGACTGATCCATCGCAGCCCTGTGTGTTTGGTATGTGTTAATTTCTATAACAAATCAAACTCACTCTATCCTCTTAATAATAATACTAATACTAACAGAGAGGAGAATTAATAACATAACCTGAACAAAACAATCATGAAAATGAAGCCTAAGCAAACCAGCAGCAATTGTAGTATCTCTGTTGAAATGTGTTTGTACAGTAGACCTTACAGTGGCCTCAGCTTTTGGGCATGAAGAAGCATAAAAACCTGTTTTCAAGCCTCCTTGGCCTTTAGCTGAGATACTCATCAAGAAAATCAATACAGCAACCAAAAACATAGAAGCAGCCATTCTGTTCTAACTCTTATGAATTTGGGTTGATACCATAAGACCTATATATAACTAGTCTTTGCTTAGTCTCCATTTCTTTCTCCATTTCATGTTTGGGTCTTGTCACCTTTCCTCCTCTCTTGACTTGGTTGAAGCGTGTGGGCCATTACAGGAGAAGCTTTCCTTATTTTTTTTTTGACTTCTGAGATTGTCTTATTGTTGGTCTTAAAATTGGGTTTCACAGGGAATTGTGTAATAAAATTCTCAAGAGCTTAGTGGGTAGAATCTCCCAATCTTTTTATCCTTTTTAGCTTTACACCTTTATACGCGTAAGAGGTTGCTTTCCCTTTCTTTCAATTCCTCCCTTTGTTAGTTAAATCTTTCCTTTCTGTTTGTTCACATTAGCTTTTGATCAACAAGATCACTCGCTAGGGAGTAGGGACCTTAAAGCTCATGCACATGATGTGGCCATGGACTTGGCTAGTTGAAGTACTTGAAACCAAACCCTTTTCTTACACCTTTTTATTTTATTTTATTTATTTATTTTAGCATAGTTTATTTGGGTTTGATCATAAACGGATACAGTGGTGAGCCCAGATTACATGGTCAGGTCAAGACGAGTTCACTATTGGAGTTAACCCCTCAAACGAAGATGATGATAGCTAGGGTTTTACGTGTGTGGACAATGTGAAAGGAAAAGTGTGGAGTGAGAACTGCCATAGCTTTAATTGTCCCAGAAGCCGAATATTCTGCTTCATAGCTTTATAAGCCAGGTACTTGAAATAATTAATTGTTATCACTATTTGCCTTCACAAAAATTAAAATAAAAACTGCATCATTATTATGCCTGACCAGTCTTGTGGGCTCATACTGATACCATAATCGCTTGGATTGTTAATAGAAGTAAGCTTTGGAACTTCACCCCAGCATCCATAATGTGGAGTTGTTAACCACTCAAAATAGTTTCAAAAGAGGACCAGATATATATTGGTACTTGGTAACCAACTCCTAATTTTATCCATTGAAATGTGATATCATATCTGAAGTAAGAAACTTTCACAAGTCTTCTGAGCATGCAAAACGCTAGAACCATATAATATATATAAATTCAAGGGGAAGAGAAAATATCATTATTTATCCAAACAGATTCAACCATTTAATATAAAAAAATAATAATTTAGTTGTTGCATATAAAAAAATTTGGTCGCTGTTACCGGAAATTTGGAGACCTAAAAATCCAACCATTTAGTGAAGTATACACAAGTCCTTGGAGAGATAAGACCATCTGGTGTGCACTCAGTTATCCGTGGACAGACTCCACATGGGATTGAAGCCATGGCACCTGTTTTTGAAACCCCTCCCGCTGGGGCTCCTTTAGCTGAGCACTTGTAGCAAACTGTTCCCACTGGTATAGAGGCAAATTCACCCATCGCAGTGCTCCTCAACTCCATGATTTCATTGTCCAGAACCAAAACCCGCAAGATTTCAGCTATTTGCTGAGTGGTGCACTCAACTTTAATGACACCAGATCTACGAATTGACTCTGTTATCCCTTCAGTTGTGACGACCTTCATCTTGGAGACATGCCTCAAGCATAGCTCTTTAAGAAGCTTTATGTAATCAGTGTCTAGGTTCCCTTCCACATACCATGCACCACCAGTGAGTTCCTTAGAGGGTTCAAACTCTACTGCCATATAGTGTTTTTTCCCTTTATTTTGGATGCTCACAACCTCCTTTATCAGCTTCTTTCCTTGAAGGGACTTAAGGGACTTTTTGACAAGCGCGTCTTGAAGTTTTGTTTCTCGTTTCATGTCACCTATCCAGATTCCCATGTCTTGCTTGCTTTTGATCAGGTCATAGAGAACACGTTCCGAATCATTTAGACTTGGAGAGGTAGAATTTGGGTCAGGTCGTCTTCTTTTGAGGGATAAATTGTCAGGTGTACGGCCCATTTCTGTAGAAAACAAAGATGCAAATACATTAATAAGCCATGAAGCAAAAAGCATGGATCTGTCTTAGATTGGAATCGTTGCAATGTGGAGATGGAAACTCCGGATTTCAATGCGAACATGATACTAATAATGTAAGTAGATAGCTCAGAAGTTCATCTGAAAAGAACAGTTGCTAGTAATTTCAAGAATGTAGCTGTGGCATCAGCATTATCTACCACCAACTAGTGGGCTAGTATATGTGAAAACCTACTGATGCGTACATTTTTATCCACAAATTTGACAGCTATAATCATCACTGAAACTGGCAACAGGCCCGACAGAGTTACAATATTGTTAACCATTTTAGACAGCATGTTAAGTAAGAAGTTCGATCATCTAATGGCCCATCGAAAACCCAAAACTGTCATGATATACTTTCGTGGGCATTCTAGAATAACACTGAAACCATAATAATAGCATGATAGTTTGGAACTTCAATAAGAAAACTAAAAGGTGGAAAGAAGAATATGTAAATTGAGATTTTCCGTCACAAATTTGTGGAAAACTACCTCATACAGTTTGAGCCAAGTACTGAAAACCCAAGGGAGCATTATGAACATTACCTATTCCACTTGTAGCTGACAACTAGGAACTCTCTCTCTCTCTCTCCCTCTCTCTAAGAGGGGTGGGGGGGGGGGG
>NW_024868984.1:0-21750 GCF_013358625.1 Macadamia integrifolia
AAGAAGTCTGATATGCCCATAAGGGAAGGGATAACTTATCAGCCCAATCCTTGAGTGTTTTCACCATTTTCTATAGGATGACTTTGATGTTCTTATTGGCTGCTTACTGCCCCATTGGTCTGTGGCCTGTGAGTGGTAGAGCGATGCTTTTTGACACCGAACTTTGTGCAGATTTTTTCGGTCCTGCCCCAGAAATGGGATCCCTGATCTGATATTAATTCTTGAGGTACTCCATATTGGGAGATGATATTTTTTTGGATGAATTTGGCTACCTTAGCAGACATGAGGACCACATAGGACTGAGCTTCTACCCACTTGGTGAAATAATCAATGGCTACCAAGATGAACTCGTGACCATTGGATGCTTTGGGGTTGATCTTCCCAATGATGTCGATGCCCCAAGTGGAGAATGGCCAAGGTGAACTGAGTGAATGCAGCTGCTGGTGGGATATGTATGATGTTAGCAGATATCTGACACTTGTGGCATTTCTTGACAAAGTCCATGCAATCTGCTTCCATTATGTTCCAGTAATATCTCAGCCTAAGGATCTTCTTAGATAACGTCTTGGCATTCATGTGGGGTCCACAAAGACCTTGATGAATTTCCTCTATGATTGTTGTAGCTTGTTCTTAATCCTCACACAACAACTATATTCCGTCATAGGATCTCTTGTATAATAGATCCTCTTGAAGAATAAACTAGGTGGCATATATCTTCTTAGAAACTTCTTTTCTCTGTCAGTTGCTTCAACTGGGTACTTTATTTTCCTGATGAAATCTACTATGTGAGCGAACCAAGACCGACCTCCACTGTGAGAGAACTTATCGAATTCTGATAAATGGTCCTGCTTCTTTGTTCTACCAAGAATGGTCTGACCCTAGCCATAGGGTTGCATTCTACCATAGAAGCCAAGGTTGCAAGGGCATCAGTAAACCTGTTGTTATCTCTCTGGAAGTATTCGAACGAGATCTTCTCAAAGTGTCCAGTCACCTCTTCCAGATGTTCTTGATATGGATTCAACTTTTCATCTCTAGTGTTCCACTTTCCCTGCGTCTGACAATGACGATGGATGAATCACTATAAACCTTGATCCTTTTCACACCAATAGTCAGAGCAGTTTCGAGCCCTAAAGCATGAGCTTTATATTCAGAAATGTTATTGGTATAGGGGAAACCGAGGCAGAATGATGAAGGTAAATAAAGGCCATCAGAAGTGACAAGCAATATTCCCACACCACATCCCTTCTGATTGGCTGCTCCATTAAAGAATAACTGCCATTCATTAACTGTGTCTTCTCCCTCTATCACTGCGATCCCTTCATCAGGAAAGGCATCATCCAAGGATCTTCCATCTTCTATGGGGTGGGAAGCCAAATGATCTACTATGGTCTGCCCCTTAATAGATTTTTGAGTAGGTGATGTCAAATTCTAATAGTAAAAGCAACCAACGGGCCATCCTTCCTGTCAAGGCTGGTTTATTGAATAGGTAAATGATGGGATCCATCCTTAAGATCAAGTGCACCAGATAGGAAACCATATAATGTCACAACCTTTTTGTTGCCCAAATCAACGCAGCACAGGTTCTTTCCAAAAATGTGTATCATGTCTCATATTCTAGGAACATTTTGCTGAGGTAATATATGGCATGCTTTGCCCCCCTTTTCTATCTACTTCTGTTCTAGCAAAGAGCCTATGGAATATTCTCCCATAGACAGATACAATAGAAGCGGTTCTCCTTCCACCGGCGGTGTCAATACTGGTGGGTTCATGAGGTATCCCTTAATCTTTTCAAAAACTTGTTGGCATTGGTCATTCTATTCCATGGCCTGATCCTTCTTCAGCAGCTTGAAAATTGGTTCACAAATTGTAATCAACTGATATACTGGATGTGACCCAAAAATCCTCATATTTGTTTCTCAGTTTGAGGTGTGGGCATTTCTTGAATTGCCTTGATCTTGACAGGGTCGACCTCAATGCCTCTTTCACTCACCAAGAAGCCTAACAACTTTTTCGCTGTTGGCCCGAATACATATTTCGGAGGGTTCAACTTCAACTAATACTTCTTGATTCTTTCAATGAAATGCCTTAGCATGGGAATATGCCCCTGCCAATCTTTTGAATTTACTATCATGTCGTCCGTATAGACTTCCACATCTTTGTTCATCATGTCATACAATATGGCCATGGCTGCTCTTTGATAAGTTGCCCCAATGTTCTTTAACCCAAAAGGCATCATCTCGTAACAATAGGTTCCCCACGGAGTGGTGAAGGCTGTCTTCTAACAATCTTTGGGGTGCACGCTTATTTGGTTGTATCCTGAGAATCCATCCATAAATGAAAACAAAGCATGCCCCGCCATATTATCTATCAATACATCAATGTGAGGTAATGGGAAGTCACTTTGTTAAGATCTTAAAAGTCCACGCACATTCGTACCTTGCTATCTTTCTTCGGTACTAGTACAATGTTGGCTAACCATTGGGGGTACTTCACCACTTGTAGAAACCCAGTATTCCATACAACTTCTTCTCTGATCTTCTCACTCCATTCTGGCTGCATTCTTCGGAGCTTCTGTTTTATCGACTTTGCCCAGGGTAGGTTGGCAATCGATGTTGCACGATGTTGGGGTCAATACCAGGCATATCCTCATAAGACCAAGCAAAGACCTCGGTGAATTCCTTTAAAAGACTAATCATCTGTTTTGCTTCTTCGTCATCAAGGGTAGTGCCAATTTTTACCTCTCGAAGGCATTGGTTGGTTCTAGATTAATAATCCAAGTATCCTCATGGATGGGTTGGGCTTTCTTTGGTTTGCATTGTTTTATTGATTCTTAATATTTATTAAGATCATCATCAGAAAAAGGAGGTAAGTCATATTCGGAATCAGAATTTTCATTCAAGAAAGAAGGAGTAATAGACTCAACATATGAGGACTCTGGACTCTTCTCGAGAGGGGAGGTCGGCATGAAATCATAAACAACAGACTCGACTATAGACTTGATAACTAGATTGATGCTTTTACTAGGGGTATTCAGGCTGGTTGACTCAATAGCATGAGTAAACTTGAAGTTTTCTCCAATGCTTGTCCAGTTTAGGAGTGGTTCAGTGGCTTGATGGATGAGGAGGTGTGGCAAAGGGCCTTCTTCTCCTTCTGAGAAAGTTGCTACAATTTCTTCAGTGGTGCTGACATTATTCTCTTTGATGTGGATTGTGAGTGCCGACTGAATATCATCTGTGGGATCAACCAATGGGTCATCTTCGACATAAAATACCCTCCTGGATCTCTGGGTGAGTAATACCCTGATTCATCATCATTATCATTGTGCCAAGGCCCCTGATATTCATCCCAATCTGGGTAGTCATCATCATCTTGAGAATCAGTCATCTACATCTTTCTCATCTTCACTGATTTTTTCCTCACTTGGCTCTTCATCAGATTCTTCTAGACCATCAAATTTTTTGGCATCCAAACGCTCATAGTATTCAAAGCGTATAGACCAAAATATTTCTCTTGGTTTTTTCTTGACATCAATGGCTCGAAGTTGGACCAGTCCTAACTCATCATCCTCTATGTCACTCTGTATGTAGATTAGGGAGATGTGTTCCTTAACCTGTTCCCCTATGGCCAATGCAGTTACTGCTCAGAGAAGATCAATTGTAACCTCTTCAATTACCTCTGTATTGTCCTCTAAAGATATAGCAAGCTGAATTAGAGAAGTGGGATCACTTTCCTAGTCTTCTCCTAAAGCATTCATTGATCCTATTGATGATGTTATCTTTAGGGAATCTGGTAGTGCAAGCATATCCTTCTAATTATACCCATCCATCCATCCTTCTTTTGGGTTATTCACCAAATCTTGAGAATGGGATTAGTCATGGGTGATGTAATGTGAGAGGTAGGATATGAAGATTGGGGGTGACAGGATGAGGAGATTCCCTCTCCTTGATGGTGGGGGGAAGGTTGATGGTATAGTGGAGGCTGATAATATGGTGAAGGTAGGAGGTATGGTGGAGGTTGGTAATGTGGTGTGGTGGATTCTTCTATTGATGAGGAAGGATGAATGGTGGGCACCCAATCTTTTGATTCTTCTTTTGTTGATTCTCTTCTTCTGGGAGTCCTCATGACTCCAACCCTCTGACTTGTGAGTTTCCTGTACGCGCGGGCATTCATATGATTCTTCCAAGCTCTAGGTACACTGAGTTGAGTGGGATCACTCTCTGTGGCTTCTTCATCTAGATTGTTCACATGACCAGGGAGTGGATTGGTGTTGACAATGGGAGATCGCTTGACCTTGACTTCCATGGTCCTGTTGTCTACTAAGTCCTGGATCGCATGTAGGAGACCTATGCATCTTTCAGTGGTGTGCCCTTTCTGAGTATGGTAAGCACAATATTGATGATCCCTATACCAAGCTAGAGGAAGGTTGCTGATTACTCTTGGAGCCACTATCCCTAGCAATCCCTGTTTCTTTAACTTCTCATACACTGTTGTCACGGACATTCCCAATAAAAAAAATTGCCTTTTGGATGAGAGGCCTTTTGGGAGGGTGCATCTACTTGTATTATGAATGGTTGTGAAGAAATGGCTAGAGACTAACTACTGAACTGCACTCACCATATTAGTTTTTGGACTCTTTCCACGCCCAACTCTGGTGTTCTTCCCTGCATCTTGGGAGGATCCTTGATATTGGGCTTCCCTTAGGATTTTTTTCTCCACATGTGTGCTGGTGGCTATCAAGGCATCAAAAGTCTATAGATGTTGAAAGTAAAGAACATCATAATAAGGCTTTGATAAGTTCTCTATCAATCTCCCCACTTGCTCTGCTTCCGAAGGCTGATCTGCCATCTTGACGGCCTTATCTCTAAACCTCATCAAGAAGGTAGTGAATCCTTTTCTAGGCTGCTGCCTCAACATCTCAAGCTCTCGTCGCTTTACATCCACTTCAATGTTGTATGAGTACTATTTGGTGAAGGCTTTCATCACTATTGCCCAATTCTAAGTTTGGGATGACTCCAGCTATGTGAGCCACCTTAGTGCTGGTCCCGATAGGTTTAGCATGAAGACTTGCCCCATCTGGTTATCTACAAGCTGCCACGACTTGGCGATGCTGAGGAAGAGTTTGAGATGAGCTTTAGGGTCCCCTGACCCATTAAACCTATCAGTCTGCCACTTGAATTTCTCGAGAATCCTTGCCTCAGAAAAGAAACTTATTTCATCAGAATCCACTATTTGACTTTTCGAGTCTTTTCCTGCTCGAATCATGTTTTCTAACTTCTCTAATTGCTCTCTGAGTTTCCTTTCTTTCTCCATCTCTTGAGGCTCCATTCGGACATATGCGGCAAACTCCTCTTCCTCATCTTCAATTATTACCATGGAAGGAGGGACCCTAGAATAGACCCCTCATTGACCATTTGGATGGGTAGGTGAGGATCCTCTTTGACTGGTTGGCCTGACTTGCTCTGGTTTTCTTAAGTCAACTTGAGAAGAGTTTCCATGATAATCTGTAGCTCCATTCTATTCCACATCTCCCGTAGCCGGTGCTAGCTCATTACTGGGATCAACTCAAGGAGGGTTCTAAAGTGCATACAATATCTGAGCTATCCCTCTCTTGACTTCAGCCATTTCTATTTGTAAGGTCTCCATGGGATGGATCCAGGCCTGTTCATGTGATTCAGAGTCATGTGGATCCATACTAACTGGACTATAATCACTTGGTGGTAGACAGTCTCGAGGAGACGATAGAGGGGACACTGGACTTAGGCGAGTTAACGAATTACCCTAACGCGTCCAAAGGGACCGCAGAGAATACGGTTATTTTTGGAAAGAAATGGATTGACCTAAAAATGGATTAAAGATCTCCAAAGTCCCGAAGAACACTTTGAAGATCTGAACAGAGTTCTGGATCTTGACAAAGATCTCTTCGTAGACCCAAAGAACCTCAAAGGAGGGTTTCTATTTCTGGTAAAACTTAAGAACACTCGAAGGAGGGGGTTGAAGAACACATTATTTTTGACAAAAACTGGATTGAACTAAGAACTTAGATTGAAGATCTTCAAAGTCCCAAAGAACACTTCAAAGATTGAACAAGATTTTGAATCTTAACGAAGATCGCTCCGAAGACCCGAAGAAAATCAAGAGGAAGAGTGGAGGAGAGAGGGCAGAGCTTCACTACTATGGAGTGAGGTGGGGTTATTTGGTGTGTGAAATCCAAAGGAGGGCGGTATTTATAGGTTTTCCTGGGCAATGGGAAAAAGTGAACATCTTTATCGAATGAACGAAAGAGGGTTTTTTTAACTAAAGTGAGTAAAGTGGGCCTTTATACAATGGGTAAAAAGGGGTTCTCGGACCAAAAAGGGTGAAGAGGGCTTTTATACAATGGGTAAAGAAGGGTTTTTTGGGAGAGAAAATCCTTAGTAAAAAAGGATTTTTTTGGTCTTAAGTGGGTGAAGAGGGAATTTCTTCACCCACTAGGTTAAGGGAATATCAATCCCGGCCATTGATGGCGGTGCACGAGATTGGGCTGAAGTGCATGGCACATGGTCAATATAGGTAAGCAGGCAATGTGCATAAGGTGTGTGGGTAATGTCATGAGTGTACGACGTATGGGATGCTGGATAGTGGCATTGGTGTGTGAGCAATGGCATGGGTGGCAGGGGCAACACACATGGGCAGCAGGGGCAGCACATATGGGTTGCAAGCATGAGCGGCAGGGGAAGCACACATGGGCAGCAGTGGCAATACACATGGGCGGTAGGGGCAGATCACATGGGCAGCATACATGGGCAGCAATGGGCTATAGCCAGAGGGGGTATGGGCCAGTGCACGCGGGGGTGCAGGTCCGCGCCCCCGGGGGCATGGGTCCATGCCCACAGGGGAGTGGGTCCATGCCAGTGGGGGCATGGACCTATGCCTGGGGGGCTCGTAGGCGTGCAAGGCAAGCTTGGCTAGCTGGTGTGCGTGACATGTGCACAATAATTATAATTTTCTAGGGAAGATTGCAGGTGATTCGACGATCCGATTTTGACATGCCATATATCATAAAAATTGTATTTTCGAGTACTATCCATTTATACGGTCATCTTGACCAGATTCCTTTGTATATAAAAATTCAAAATTGGACCCTCTTCTCTCCCGTGCGAGAGTTTCCAGGGTTTCAGGTAGGGGAGTGTTTCTGGGTTATCTGGGTAGGTAGGGGATGAATTTTAGGGTATTTGGGGTAGGTAGAGGATTTTTCCAGGTATCCAGTGGGACTGTCCACTTGCACAACATATGTTCAGGAAAGTGTAATTTTACCGGGATGATCGCGGGAGATCCATCAGTCCGATTTTGACATGCCTTATATCGTCAGAACCGTATTTTTGAGCACTATCCATTTATATGATCATCTTGACCAGATTCTTTCGTATATAAAAATTCAAAATTGGACCCTCTTCTCTCCCACTCGTGGGTTTCTAGGGTTTTGGGTAGGGGAATGTTTTCATCATCATTTCTGTTAATTGGAAACCAGAAGTTGCGCTCAAGATCCACTTTTCATCATAGCCGGAGGAGGGTGAAAAAATTGGGTGTACAATATGCTTGCTAAAAGGGTTGCAAAGTCCAATAGATCTGATCAGTGAGATATTCCTCCAAATTTTATTATTTCAAATTTATCTTGGGAAAAATTGCAACACCCTAGATATAGATTTAATTGATTTGTGAATTTTGTTTCTTTCTCTTGCTAATGGTGATGCTGAAGGTGGGTTTGAAATAATTTTGGTTGTATGTGACCCATCTAGCAATGCCTGGATGTTAATCCTATATTATATTTTTTCTTTAATTCTATTTTTCTGACTATTAATGAAAAAATGGATTGGTTGATTTACTGTCTTTAAAGTTATTCTCAGGATCTCTTCATCGATATTATTTTTATAAATTTTTATTTTTATTTAATTTTAGTAGCTAACACACTCCACTTTCAGTAGTCCCAACTTACCATTAGGAATACCGGTGGTGTGAGTAAGATACGTACGTATCTTACAAACCTACCAGGATCTCTGATCGAATTACCTTAACATTTCACAATCTCACATCACAAACCAACCAAAAGCAGCGGAAACAGACTATAATAGCGGAATCATCAATATAATGGGGAAAATGTCTAATGATAAGTAATATCCATAACTGAGTTATTCTATTTACAATCATCCATGACTTATATCTAATAAGTTCAAAATGTACCATACACAAGCTTGTACCAAAATAATTAAAAATATGCCGAACACCTCATGGTGCCACATATGCACAATAATCACAAGCATAGTCCTGGCCATGCTCCTCCGCTTCCGACATCCACCAGTTGCTCACTCCATACTCAGGTCCAGAGGAAAGAGAGTCACTAGCCATAGGCATGACCGCACCTGCATTATCATCTAAAAAGTGTGTATACGTGAGGTGGGCTTTCCAACTCACTCAATGAGGGGTGGGGTTCAAGCACATCCAAGCAAGACAATCATAGTAATAATCTATGATGCATGATAACAGAAAATAAACACATAGTCCATGATGCTCGTAATGTAATTCATTTATTTTTTTATCCACCTAACAATACAAACTAAGTCTGGTAAATGCTACTATAGCACATTAGGCTGCATCCCTCGTCTCGGAACCGCCATCGACTACATAGGGATACAAGCTCTAGCCATGAATAGAAGATCACCAATTCTCGTATGTATCCATGGTTCACCCAAGAAACCCCTGATAATCCCCTCCTGGCTGTCAAAACACTAGTACCAATCATCGGCCACGCCTGACAAGTTCCCGCCTCCGACAATAGTCACATCGTACCGTGGGTGTGACATTCCGGAAAGGCACATCGAACATACCAAAATGGGTTATCCAATACCTTAACCCCTATTGGCAAGGGTTAGTAGCATAAGGAGTGTTACCTAACCACATATATGCTACATGCCTTCATAATGATACAGTTAGTATGAATTACACGATACCGGTAACACCTCGGCCACAAAGTGTAATCCATCTCCAAATACAGTCCTTGGTACACAATACTGGTAACACATTGCTACAAAGTGTAACCCATGACCGTTTACCTAATCTAGCATGCATATAACATTTGAGTATGGACTACGAAACACTGGTACCAATTGTCGGCCACAAAGCATATCCATTTCCAAATGTAGTCCCGAAGCACACAATACCGATAACACATCGGCCACAAGGTGTAAGCCATGACAAAACTAAATCTAATGCACATAATCAATGCATGAATGCAATAAGCATACGATAATCATGGCATCAGTATCACCTTGGCCACACCGGATCCCGCCAAACATTTTTATAACATTTCATATTATTTTAGAAAAATGTAACATGTGATAGCATACCATCATCATTTGAGAAATTAATAATCATGTATAATCCTACACATATGATTAGTTCTATAATAATAAAAAAATCCCAAAAATAAATCAACCATCCCTCACCTAGTTTATGTTCGTTTGTGTTAGGGTTTAAGTATGGCCACCGGTCGATCAACTCAATTCTAACTTTGAGCACATACGTGTCACTATCCTAGACACAAAGGTAATCATACATTAATACATGTTGGGAACATCAGGAGGAGCCCACATGGGTCACCCCCAAAGGGTACAGACAAGATCCATCAGTGACAGTAATGTCACCGAAAACACCAACCGGAAACAAGGAATTTCCACCAAAAATATAAGTCTTATTTCTGATGGAACTGGCAGAGAGCTCATAGAGCTCGAATATTGACCTAAAATAGCCCACCAAAAGCAGGTCCAATGTTTCTGGTGGCTTGCTTCTGGTGGCAGTATAGTAATTTTCTATATAAATTGGGGTTTTTTGGATCGGGGCCCGATCGTCGAGATTTATTCTATGGAGTTTGTAGGAGATGTTCCTAGAATCATTTGAAGATAATAAAATCCCAATTTCACTAAGCCATTTGGAAGATACATCGATTGAAAGATCGAAATCCTAGTTGGTCATTTGGCCAATCATATTGTTGGAGTTCATCGGACTTGGTTTGAGCTCGGCAATGGCACCAGGGAGGTGGAACACACATTCCCTAAGCTCAGCATGGTTTGACCACCAAGATTCCATCCAAACCTAGCTTAACCTAGGTTAAAATGAAGAGAGAGAGTTGTATGGGAGGTTATACTTACCTCTGGCAGAGATTCCGTCAACTCGGTGGTAGCTGGCACCAAGATAAGCCCTTTCCCCCTCTTCTTCCTCTTCCTTTCTCTCCTCTCTTACGTTTAGCACAAGTGAAATGAGGAAATAAATTCCTCATTTCCCACTTATAAGGAAAATTGGCCTTAGGGTCCATTTGGTTGAACCCTATTCAGTCCAATTGGGTTAATCCGACTTTTGAAGCATGAGGACCCGACTACTTAGGTTCTTAAATTTCTCATATCATGTGGAAAGTGTGGAGGATGATTTGGATCATTTAGGGCTATCTACGATGTAGTGGGGGGACCCACGGGCATAAAACCTTGACAACAACCCTTTTGGTCACCGAAAACAGTCACCGAATTCATGCCCAGGCTGTTTTCGATGGCTTATTTCTTGTGGTCAAGACAGCTTGCTGCCTTGACTTCTTGCTATTCTTTAATTGGTCTCGCACGGGTAGTTACCCTTGACTGTGCTCATGGTCTTCCGACAATATTGGTATGTTCTGGGATTCATGTGTGGGGAGTCAGGTCACTTACCATCTGGGATCGGAACGTACGAATCCCCTCCAATTGGATTGGCACACAATGCATAAACACATGGAATCTTCTCTTCCCCTTCAGGAATGGGTAACCACAAACCAAAATTTGGCTGTACTTTCCACTTTCGGTCTGAGACCTATAACAACAGTTCAAATTAGATCGGGTCAAGGCATAGGTACTACTTCAACATCTCATCTTCTCGCTCCCAGGATGGTTCTTGTTCAGGGTGGTTCATCCATTTCATTTTGACGAAGGAAATGGTGCAATTGTGGAGAACATGGTCCTTTCGGTCAACAATCTTCTCCTGATACTCCACGTAGGTAAAATCCTCATCTAACTCATGGGGTATGTAAGTCAAGATGTGATTAGGGTCGGGAATGTACTTCCTTAATATGGATATATAGAAGACACCATTTGTACCCTCCAACTCTGGTGGTAAAGCTATCTAGTAAGCTACTAGTCCGATCCTTTCCAGTATATTGTACGGTCCCATAAATCTCGGACTAAGCTTTCCCTTCTTGCTGAACCGCATCACACCTTTAACTGGGGAGATCCGCAAGAACACCTTGTCTCTAACTCCAAATTCCAAATGTTTCCTTCTGACAACTTCATAGCTCTTCTATCTAGACTAAGGTGCTTTAATTCTTTCTCTGATCACATTCACCTTCTCACTGGTGGCCTGTATCAAGTTTGGACCCAAAATATGCCGCTCACCAACCTTAACACAATAAAGTGGAGTCCGGCACTTTCTACCATATTGCACTTCAAATGGAGACATTCTGATGGTGGCCTGATTACTATTGTTGTAGGAGAACTCAATAAGAGAAATGTGTTCATCCCAACTATAACTCATATCTAAGGCACACACTTGAAGTAGGTCCTCCAATGTCTGGATAGTCCCCTTCGACTGACCTTCTATCTGTAGGTGAAATGTTGTGCTGAAATTTAGTTGTGTGGCCATAGCCTTCTGCACACATGTCTAAAATTTGGAAGTGAATCTAGAATCTCGATCAGAAATAATACTAACCGGTATACCATGCAACCTGATCATGTTGTCAATATACAACTTAGCCAATTTGTCCACAGAAAATGTGACCTTGATTGGGATGAAGTGAGTTGCTATGGTCAAGCGGTCCACAACTACCCAAATGGCATCCATACCTTTCTGAGTGTGGGGTAAACCTATGACAAAGTTCATGGTAATATTTTTCTATTTCCACTCTGGAATAGGTAGTAACTGTAATAAACCATGGGGCCTTTGTCGCTCAGCCTTGACTTGCTGGCATGTGAGGCATTTAGACACATGCGTGGCCACATCATTCTTCATTCCCTTCCACCAGTAGGAGCCCTTGAGGTCCTTATACATTTTAGTGCTATCAGGGTGAATGGAGTATGGAGAGCTGTGTGCCTCTCTCAAAACTGTTTCTCTCAAATCACCATCACTAGGCACACATAACCTCCCTTTGAACTTGAGAATCCCACTTTTAATCACAGAGAAATCTGCGTCATTCTGGGTTTCTTCTTTGCATTTAGTATCAGCTTTTGCAATTCTTCATCAGTACCCTGAGCTACAGTGATTCTATCCACCATACTAAGTTGTACCACCAATGCCGATAGTGATAAGGTGACACCTTCCACTAATAGCTCCAAATCCAGTTTCCTTGCCTCCTCTATGAGATGCTCATTGGTGGTCAGTGATGCAAGAGTCAGTGATTAGGATTTTCGATTAAGTGCATTAGCTACCACATTAGCCTTTCCTAGGTGATAGTGGATAGTATAGTCATAGTCCTTCATCAATTCTAACTAGCGCCTCTATCTCATGTTGAGATCCTTCAGGGTGAAGAAGTACTTGAGGCTCTTATGGTCACTGTAGATCTCACTCTTCTCACCATAAGTAGTGTCTCCAAATTTTCAGTGCGAACATTATTGCTGCCAACTCTAAATTATGGGTGGGGTGATTCTTCTCTTAATCCTTCAACTGACGGGATGCACAAGTAATGAATTTTCTGTGTTACATCAATACACAACCCAATCCCAGCTTGGAAGCGTCACTATACACAATCATTCCACCTGCAATGGTCAGAATAGTAAAAATTGGAGCTGATACCAACCTTTACCTTAGTTCCTTGAAGCACTTTTCACGAGCATCAAACCACTCAAATTTCACACCCTTTCGTGTGAGTCAGGTCATTAGGGTAGCAATGCGGGAGAAGTTCTCAATAAACCTCCTATAGTATCTGTCCAATCCTAGAAAACTACGTATGTCTGAAACATTCTTAGGAGTCTCCCATTCTAGGATTGCCTTCACCTTGCCTGGGTAAACCTCTATGCCCTTGTCTGAAACAATGTGGCCTAAAAATGCCACCTGTGACAATCAAAACTCGTACTTGCTAGATTTGGCATAGAGTCGCTTCTCCCTCAACCATTGCAGTATTAACCTCAGGTGAACAGCATGTTCCTCTGCACTTCTAAAGTAAACTAAGATGTCATCAATAATACAATCACAAACTTGTCTAAGACATCCTGGAATACTCGGTTCATCAAGTCCATAAATGCAGCTAGTGCATTGGTCAACCCAAATGACATCACCAGGAACTCAAAATGCCCATATCTTGATCTGATGGCTGTCTTGCTGACATCACTATCCTTGATCTTGAGCTGGTGGTAGCCTGATCTAAGGTCAATCTTGGAGAATACCTTGGCACTCTGCAACTGATCAAACAAATCATCTATCCTTGGAAAAGGATATTGGATCTTGATGGTTAGCTTGTGCTCCCGATAATCAATGCACAATCTTGTACTTTCGTCTTTCTTCTGAACAAACAATACCGGTGCTCCCCATGAAGACACATTAGGTCTAATGAATCCCTTCTTTAAAAGATCCTGAAGTTACACCATAATTCTTTCAACTCTATTGGGGGCATGAGGTAAGGGCTTTTGACACTGGTGCTGTGCTAGGGAGCAAATCTATAGCAAATTTTGTCTCTCGATCCGAGGGCAAACCTATCAAGTCATCCAAAAATACATCAGAAAATTCCCTCACCACCTCTAGCTTGGTCAATGGCCTAACATCTATCTCAGTATCCATCACAGATGCTAAGTAGCCTTGACATCCCTTATCCAGTAGCTTCTTCATCTGAAGTGCTACTATGATAACCTTCTTAGGTTGATTGGGCTTATCCCCTTGGAAAACAAACTCATCATCATTACGAGGTCTGAAGATGATCATCTTCTATACACAACACACTAACTTTGTATAAGGACAACAAGTCCATTCCTAGAATCACGTTGAAGTCAGTCATATCCAACTTGATCAAGTGAGCGTTCAACTCATGTCCACCTATGGTCACTGGACAAGGCTCATATACACAGTTCAGACCTACTACACTTCCTGTAGGGGTACTCACTGCCAAACACTGAGTCAATCTTTTGGGTGAAATTTCCATCTTCTTTGTAAATTCCGGTGACACAAATGAATGCGAGGCTCCTGAGTAAAATAACACATGTGCAGGCAATAGTGATATTAATAATGTACCTATCACTACACCGGGTGCAGCCTCTGCATCTTCCGCTGTCATAGCAAACACTCTACCCTGTGGTCTCTGGCCCTGTGGGGGCTGTGCTGGTCTAGGTGCTGCATAGGTCTACTGGGGCCTAGGTGGCATAGTATATGGTGCATCACCTGGCCTCCGATGGGGCATGTCCTCACTAAATGACTCGACTGATCACAATAAAAGCACCTTGGGCTTGATCCCAAAGACTGAGACACAACACTAGATTAGGAGGACTAGGAGGTTTGATTAGCTTCAGGTTTTCTAAACTATACTAGAGTTGGGTTGATATAAGGCACTTGGAAGGGCTTGCTATGTACCCTAAAATCAATAGACCCCCTTAGCCTCTTTCTCGTTCCCTACTGGGTAGAGAAAATATCTCTATACCGATCTTCAATAGACTTGGCCACTTGGACCACCTCGGTATAAGTTTGCAATTTCAACCCAACTATCGTTAACCCAATACTTGGCCTTAACCATTTCTTAAACTTCTTTGCTTTATCCCTATCACCTTTGAGATGCTTAGGAGAAAAATGGAATAGCTCTTCAAAATGTTGTTGATACTCGAGCACAGTTCGGGAACCTTATAGCAACTGGGAGAACTCACTCTCTCTCCTATCCCAGAAGCTTTCCAGAAAATAGTTCTCAAAGAAGTTTACCCAAGTAGGGTTTGGGTTACCCACCCTCAGAATGGGCTCAGTAGCACTCCAGCAATCATTAGCCTCATTATGCAGCGGATAGCCCACACACAAAATTTTTTTATCTTCTATGCAGCCCATTAGCATGAACACCTTTTTCATACCACCAATCCATCTTGATGGATACAACAAATCTTGGCCCACCTTCGAGAAGCATGGAGGCCTAAGCCGCTGGAATTTCTCTATCAACTTTGTTAGGTCTGTCCAACCCTCTACATGTGCCTGGGCTTGTCCTAGTGCCGGATCTTGTACATGCCCAAGTACATTTTGCAGTCCATGCCCATGCACTTGTGCCTTGCATAATGTTTGAAGGGTAGCCCATCCGATGGATACTGAAACGGGCACCGATAGAGTAGGAGGTGCGGGTGGTGCACTACGGGCTCCCATTGCAACTTGGATCCGATTATCGATCCTGGCCATGAATATATTTTGTCTTTCCTCAACTCCCTGCATCATATTATCCATGATGGAGGTCACATCATGAGCAGTAAGTAGTAGTGGAGCCAGGGTTGCATTACAGGGTCTACCTAGATTCCCTGTAGGGGAAGCGGGAGGTGATGGGTGTGACTGAGATTGGGACCACGTGATCCGACGTGATTTGACTCCTGTGGAAGAATCCGATTAGTTCACATGCATATACAAGGTTGCTTGCAATTAGAACACATGCATACATAGTCGGTCCCACACATATACATAAAGAAAATAGGGTTAGAGCATGCATAAGTGGGGTCCACACATATTGGGATCTGATCATAGGCATATCCTGAAGAGGCACATATTTGAGGAAACAATAATAATAAAGAGTTAGAAAAAAAATTTATTTCTAAAATAGTTCACTAGAAACAAGGGTTTTTTTTCACCGAAAATATGAGCCATTCCATCGAAAATATCAGTACTATTTCTAGTGGGACTGGTAGAGGATGATTTGGGACTTTTTAACTCACCAGATATGGGCATCGAAAGCAGGTCCAGTGTTTTCAGTTTATCTAAAATCGTTATAAATAGACTCAGGATTGAGGTTTAGTTCACAAAACCCTAATCTAACTCATGGAGAAGGTGAGGAAATGGCCAAGGAGAGTTTTTCAACTCATTCCCCACTTCCTTTTGGCTATTTTGTGATCGATCGATGTCATCTACGCATCTAAGGTATGTTTTCTTCCTTCTCTGACCTAGTTTTGAGATTTTCTTCTCTGTGAGCTTTGTTTCAATCTCCTAAACTAGGTTTTGTTCTTTGATTCATTAGGAATCCTATAACAAGCATGTTTTAATGCAATGTACGTACTCATTGTGCCGTTGCACAAGAGGAACAAGCCATTCCCACTGAAGCATAGTATAACCCACTCCTATTTCGCTCCGTGGCTGAGCAAGATCGTTAGGAAAGCTTCAAGTACCGTAATGTGGGCCCAAAAAAATATGTGAGGAAAAGAGACTTCTGATAGTTCCACCTCCGTCAATGCTTTGAGGCGATTGGGTGGTACCGCATCTTGAAACCCAACAAGAAGTACTACCCACGGTTGGTGAGGCTATTTTACTCCAACCTAAAGTGCATGAACCGAGGTACCAAGGAGATGCGGATCACTTGTTATGTGAAGGGGGTCGAGATCTCTTTTGATAAGAGGCAACTAGCCAACCTTCTAATGGTTCACAACACAGTGGATCTAGTTTACTGTCCTCCTCAAACTCTAGCTTATGATTTCTAGAATTTAGATGTTCTTCAAGAGATAAACAATATGTTGACCAAGAATGCCCATGGATGGGAGCGCACCTTGCCACTCCAAAGGTTTTCTACCGAGCAGTCCAGCTGAACATTCTCCCCACCTGTGGGCACTATGATGAAGTATCCATACTGCATGCCTATGTGACTTACTGCATTTACATGGGGGTGCAGTTGCATCTTCCTTACCTTCTAATGTAGACCATGATAACTCAGTCCAAGGGAGGGGATCGCAGAGTTGGGAACTTATGCTATAGGAGGATACTGACAGACATCTTCTTTTGCTTTGCGGTGAATTTAGAGGGTGAATGGTGCTTGGGTGATGAGGTCATAGATTTCAACCAAGACTCTATAAAGAAGATGACTCTAGACCTGGGTGGGGTATCACTTGCTGAGGAGGAGGATGAAAAGCCTATGGATATTGAGGTTCAGTTGGGTGGCGATGCCAGTGATGTTGGCGGCAGTACTGGTGATGTTAGTGGAGGTGCTGCTGGGGTTAGAGTAGCTTCCACTTCCCAAGGCACAAGGGGTATGAGGTAATATGGTCTCAATGATGTGATGGCCTGCCTGGACACTACTACAGCACTGTTGAGGAGTATAGATAACTGCCTCGAGAGTATGGATATGAACTATTGTCTTATAGACAATAGGGTGGCCTCCCTAGAGGCACCGATGCCACCTCCAGGCACATGGTTCAAACCAGGCTTAAGGCCAAAGACAGCGCCAACAGTAGTAGGATCAGCAAGAGTAGTGGCATATTGCCACTGTAGTTTTAGGATTTCCCTTCCGTTTATGCTTTCTTTATACTTCATGTTCTAGATGTTAGTTGAAATTTACATTATGTTATTTATTTCAGTTATTTGAGTTTCCTATACTTAGGCTAGTTAGGATTTCCAGCTTTCTGTCTTTATTTTATTAAAAGATGTAAGCTTATGTAATCAAATTCTTTATTTAATGAAACGGATTTAACACCTATGCTTGTCTCCTAATTGTGCAATTCTATAAGTTGTTGTCTTTGAGATTTTTATTTAAATCCTAATTCCCTTAGAATCACGGTTTAGCTAAGATTGTGAGTTAAGGCAGAGCATAACGCCTTGATACCAAGCTGTCACACCCCACTTATAGTAGACCCAACTTGCTATTGGGAATACCGGTGGTGTAAGTAAGACACATACCTATCTTACAAACCTACTAGGATCTCTAATCGTAGTACCTTAACATTTCACAATCTCACATCATAAACCAACCAAAAGCAGCGGAATCAGACTATACTAGCGGAATCATCAATAAAATGGAGAAAATATCTAAGGATAAATAATATCCATAACCGAGTTGTTCTGTTTACAATCATCTATGACTTATATCTAATAAGTTCAAAATGTACCATATATAAGATCATACCAATCTAATAAAAAATACGTTGAACACCTCATGGTGCCGCGTATGCACAATAATCACAAGCATAGTCCTGACCATGCTCCTCTGCTTCCGGTATCCACCAGTCGTTCACTCCATACTCAGGTCCGAAAGAAAGAAAGTCACTAGCCATAGGAACGACTGCACCTGCATCATCATCTAAAAAGTGTGTACATGTGAGGTGAACTTTCCAACTCGCTCAGTGAGGGGTGGGGTTCAAGCACATCCAAGCAAGACAATCATAGTAATAATTTATGATGCATGATAATAGAAATTAAACACATAGTCCATGATGCTCATGATGCAATTCATTTATTTTATTATCCACCTAATAATACAAACTAAGTCTGGTAAATGCTACTACGACACATTGGGCAGTATCCCTCGTCTCGGAACCGCCATCGACTATGCAGGGATACAAACTTTAGTCATGAATAGAAGCCTGTCAGTCCCCATATACATCCATGGGTCACCCAGCAAACCCTTGATAACCCCCTCCTGGCTATCACGACACTAGTATCAATCATCGGCCATGCCTAACAAGTTCTTGCCTCCGACAACAATCACATTGTACCATGGGTGTGGCATTTTGGAAAGGCACATTGAACATACAAAAATGGGTTATCCAACACCTTAACTCTTGTTGGCTAACCACATATATGCTACATTCCTTCATATTGATACAGTAAATATGAATTACACGATGCCGGTAACACCTAGGCCACAAAGTGTAATCCATCTCCAAATACAGTCATGGGTACACGATACCAGTAACACACTACCACAAAGTGTAACCTGCGACCGTTTACCTAATCTAGCATGCATATAATAGTTGAGTATGGACTACGCAACACCGGTACCAATCGTCTGCCATAAAGAGTATCCATTTTCAAATGTAGTCTCGGAGCACACGATACAGGTAACACATCAGCTACAACATGTAATCCGCGGCTACAACTAACTCTAATGCACATAGTCAATGCATGAATGCAATAAGAATACGACAATCATGGCACCAGTACCACCTCGGCCACACCGGATTCCATCTCATACATACAACAAATACACGGTGATCACAGTACCAATACCACCTCGGCCACACCGGATCCTGCCATACATTTCCACAACATTTCATATTACTTCAGAAAAATGTCACATGTGATAGCATATCATCATCATTTGAGAAATTAATAATCATGTATAATCCTACACATGTGAGCAGTTTTATAATAATAAAACAATCCCAAAAATAAAGCAACCATCCCTCGTCTGGTTTATATTTGTGTGTGTTAGGGTTTAAGTACCACCACCGATCGATGAACTCAATTCTGACTTCAGGGCATGTGCGCGTCACTATCCTAGACACAAAGGCAATCGTACATTAATATGTGTCAGGAACATTGGGAGGAGCCCACATGGGTCACCTCTGAACGGTACAGACAAGATCCATCAGTGATAGTAATGTCACCGGAAACACCCACCGGGAACAAAGAATAAGGAATTTTCATCGAAAATATCACTCTTGTTTCTAGTGGAACTGACAAAGAGCTCATAGGGCTCGAATATTCACCAGAAACAGCCCACCAGAAGCTGGTCTAGTGTTTCTGGTGGCTTGCTTCCGGTGACAATACAACAACAGTCCACACAAATTGGGGTTTTTTAGCTCGCCCGATCGCTGGGATTTGTTCCATGGAGTTTGTAGGAGATGTTCCTAGCATCATTCGAAGCTAATAAAATTATGATTCCATTGAGCCGTTTGGAAGATACATCGATCGAATGATCAAAACCCTAGTTGGTCATTTTGCCAGTCATGTTGTCGGAGCTCACCGAACTCAATTTGAGCTCGACAATGGCACCGGGGAGGTGGAACATGCATTCCCCAAGCTCAATATGGTTTGAGCCCCAAGATTTCGTCCAAACCTAGCTTAACCTAGGTCAAAATGAAAAAAGAGTTGTATGGGAGGTTGTACTTACCTCTTGTAGAGATTCCGACAAATAGGCGGCACCCGGCACCAAGGTAAGCCCTTTCCCCCTCTTCTTCCTCTTCTTCTTCTTCTTCCTCTTCCTTTCTCTCCTATCGTATGTTGAGCACAAGTGAAATGAGGAAATGAATTCCTCATTTCCCACTTATAAGGCAAATTGGCCTTAGGGTCCGTTTGGTTGAACCCTATTCGGCCTGATCGGGTTAATCCGACTTTCAGAGTACAAGGACCCAACTACTTAGGTTCGTGAATTGCTCATATCATGAGGAAGGTGTGGAGGATAATTTGGGATCATCCGAGGCTGTCTACAATGCTAATGGTGAGACCCATTGGCATCGAAACCTTGACAATAGGCTATTTGCCCACCGAAAACAGTCACCGTATTCATGCCCAGGTTGTTTCCAGTGGCTTATTTCCGATGGTGCTATCTTGACCTCTTGCTGTCCTCCAATTGGTCTCATAGGGTAGTTGCCCTCTGCTATGCTCATGGTCTTCCGGCAACGTTGGTACGTGCCGAGATTCATGAGTGGGGAGTTAGGTCACTTACCATCTGGGATCGGAAGGTACGAATCCCATCCAGTTGGACTGGCATGCAATGCACGAACACATGGGTTCATCTCTTCCCCTTCTGTAATGGCCGGCCGCGAACCAAAATTCAATTGTACTTCCCACTTCTGGTCCGAGACCTATCACAACAGTTCAAATTAGACCGGGTCAAGGCACGGGTGTAACAGTAGCACTATTCATGCATGCATTATGAGAAATTCGGATTTTTATTATCCACAATTTTCTCATAATTATTCATTTTATATGACTTTGAAATAAGTGCATGATTATTTAGTGTGGTGTTGATCTCTTTTTATAGATAAGCTTTAATATCAATGTGAGATGCTTTGGGAATCATTGGATCCATCTTATCCTTTTATTCTCTTATATTATATATATATATATATATATGTTCATCATCAAGAGTGGTATCATTGTATTGAGATAATATTTTCTATTCAGCAGCGAGTATATGCTAGTGCCTTTATGTCTATCTCTCTTCTCTTTCATTATGAAATAACATACCTACTTTGTTGTGGGAGGAGAAAGATAGACTCTAGAAACAATAGCATACATTATGCTTATGAAATGATACACCTTTGTAATTTACTCTATCCATAAATAATGTTTTGATATATTGTCACTGGCAAACTATAGTCTAATAAACTTTTGCATAATGTTCCCTTGTTTATACTAACTTTCATTATAGTGTAGCTGGATGGACATAAGTGTTTACCTTCTCTTTGTTCAATGTGCCTTTTATAAGGTAATACCAAATAATTGTGAAGTTTGCTTATCCAAGTCGACTAAGTCACTAAAGTGCCTAATACTTTCTTTAGTCTATCATTTTGCACGAACCCAATCTCATACTTCAACTTTGATATCTTCCAAACCAATTTGATCATTGTTCTCAAATTGGACGCTGAATATCCTAATTGGAAGGATGCATTTGGGGTAAAATCAAATTAAAAAAAATAATAATAAAGAAAAAGGTAAAATAGACCAAAAAAAAAAAAACCCCTCATATGAGGTGCCACGGTAGAATGATATGATAGCATGATTTTAATGGAATTTAGAATAATTAAGATCCTCTCCGATGAGGATCTTTTCCAA
>NW_024868984.1:21772-44561 GCF_013358625.1 Macadamia integrifolia
TTTTTTTTTTTTTTTTTTTTTTTCCGTAGGGGATCCAAATCCAATTAAGAATGCTACAGAGACTTATTGATCTAAAAGTTTTGATAGGCATGAAAACAATGAATAAAAAGTTGATTGAGAATTTTCTTTCTTGACAGCACCATCCTTGGATGGTTTCTATTAGGCATTCCAATTTCCAAGCCATGATAACCAATTCCACTAGCAGAAACGCATCATCAACTCCACTGACCTTTTTCATACTTCAAGGAGATGAGTCTATTTGTCCCTTTATCATTAAATGGTAAGTGATGACGATAGATAACATCATATCAAATCGGATAAAAAAGTTATCTCCATTTAATTGATGGCTGAAAAATCTCTCCATGGCTATACATCCAACGTTATCAAAAAAAAAAAAAAAAAGTAAAGTAAAGTAATTACTCATGTTTCATTGATATACTTTATCCTTTTAATTTATTTAAATATATTTAATTTCTTTATTATCATTTTTCTTTATTTTTTTTATTTTTTAGGTACCTTTTATTTTTTTTTATAAATATTAATTTCTTTATTCAGTTAACAAAAAATTAATTTTGTTAGTAAACTCTAACGCCTTCTCCCCCTCTTTCTCTCTCTCTAATATTTAGAAATTAATATTTTAATAATTTAGTTTTTTTATTCTTCTAAATCTCTCACGTCCCTCTCCTTAATCTCTCCTCCCCTTTTTTTTTATCGCCCACTTTCCTTTAGTATGTAATAATAAATTTCATAATTTCCCGGTAGTTTCCTTTTTATTCTAAATCATTTACGGAAATAATTATCAAAGCCCACCTTCCTTTTTATCCTGTAACCTACCTAATTCATTCTTGGTGCATCTTATTCGTTTTATTTGCAGGAAAGAGTTGCAGATTGCGATGGTTCAACCAGCTTGACCCTAGAATTGACAGAAATCCATTTACGGATTTCTATACATCAGTTTATATCTCTCTTTCTTCTTCTCGCTTTTACTATGTTTCAATTAAATTTTGATATTCTGTTGTGGTGTAATTACACAGCATGCTTTCAAATTTAGACGCTTGCCGAACAATTAAATTGGTTTCATGCTAGGCATTCTCAGTCGCTATGTATTTACGTATTTTGGCCTGCATGCAATTTGAGTATTGATGTGATATCTAATAATATAACTACTAGGTTACGGCGACCAAGGGGAATATGAAGATGACATCCTTTAGTCTTTGTATTTCCATTTCTTCATGGGACTAAAGATTACAATGACCAGAGCTTCTGTCGACAATTTGATGTTACTCTTTGTTTTTCTTGTTTTGCTATTTATTTCTATTACTATTTTTAGTAATTTGTTTCAATTGTGTCTGCTTCTCTATTCTTCTGATGTCTGTGAAAATTTCTTCTTTATTTTCACTCAAATAACTTCTCATTACATTGTTAGGTGCTCCCAAGTAGATGGCAATGGGGCTTAGACCAAGAGAACCATTCTTCATGATCTCTACGAGAAGGAATGGCAGAATCCTTGGTACGATAATCTCTATGTCCTTACCACATAGTTGTTGCCTCTGATTGCAAGTGGGGATAGAGGAGTCACCACCAATCCAGCGACAAGTATATCTCACTTTATGTAAAAGCTGTTCGAATTCGTCCTTTTGCGGTTCAATATGAATAAGCTTGAACTGGATTTAGACATTGAAGCTACATATTGGGAACTTGTGATCAAGGACATTCAAGATGCATACAAGCATCTGTACCATTGTGATTACATCTTGCCTTGGTTGTCACAACACAATTCTTACACGTCTGTCTTTTTTGCCTCCCCACATGAGCTCAAGCAGCCAACCCAGCTACAACACAAACCTACTGGAGGGGTAAGGTTGAAATGAGGTTTAGGAATTTCAGCAAACAAGTTCATCGATTGGCAAGTCTCTTCTCTACCCTTCATTTCATTTTTTTTTTCTTTTATTCCTTTCTCTGTGGTTATTTTCATTCATTTTCCGTGGTTATTTTTCTGGGTTCAATTGTGGAGTGGGGATTTTTTTATTTCTCCAAAGTTGTAAAGATTCTTGCTAAGTTTGATTTGGGGACTACAATCTTATCTTACTTAAATTCTTTTTTTCTTTTTCTCTTTTTTTTTTTTTTCCTGGGTTCCTGCATTCTTTTTTTTTTTTTTTTTTTTTTTTTTTTTTTTTTCCTGGGTTTCCTGCATTAACTTTGGATGGTCGCTCCAAATCTCTTGGATTTGGGTATTCAGGTTGTTTGTTTTCCCAACTCTCATGATGTTATTGTATTGGCATCTTAACATTTTCTTTTTCTTTAATGTTATCTATGTTTATTTATTTATTTGGTAATTTGGTGCATGATACAGAAGTCTCTATGAGCTTGAACTAATATTTAGGAGAGTCAAGATACCAACAACCTCATATGGAAGAGTAAAAAACTTTTTCTTCATCACAGACACTAGGTTTTTCATTCCATACAAGTTTACGCCACACTATAATTAGTTAATCCTGAGTACTGAGAAGAAATTTGTTACTCATCGATCAAAATTTTCATTTGTAGAAGGAATTAATTCTTCCATTTTCACGCTTGTCTGTTTATTTTATTTGATTTTATGGTCAAGGGTTTGGACGGATTGGAAGTGGTCCTACATCGTGATATGGGTCATCGAGAATCCTTGGACAATGTGATATTTATTTAATACAGACTGGTGATGGCATGCCCTTCGTCTAGTTCAGCTTTATTATTTATTTATTTATTTATTTTATTCTATGTGATGTCTAGGCATGTCAGGACATCCTTTTTGTTATTTTTTTCTACACTTATTTCTCTTTTTCTTACATTTTCATATAAGTAAATTATAAAAAATGCTAATATTTAGCACACAAAAAAAAGGTTATAATCGCAGCTGCAAAAACCTCCTGACATTTTTCTATTGAAGTTCTATTGTTTTGGTAAAAAAGACCTCTTGCACAATAATTATCTTCTCTCTCCCTCTTCCTTTTTTTTTTTTTTTTTTTTTTGCCTTTCTTTATGGTTATTCATTTTTCTCTGCTGTTTATTCTAGGTTCGGCTAGGGAGTTTGAATTTTTATTATTTCTCAAAGTTTGCGAAATTTATTACTAGGTTTGATTTGGGGATTACAATCTGTTATGTTCTTGATGCATTGCATATTTATTTATTTATTTGTTTTTGGTTTCTTGGCATTGTTTATTTTTCTTTAATTAGATTTGGATGTTTTTAATACAGAACATGATATATTTCATCTATTAATTTTTTTATTATTTTTCTGGTATGCCAATCAAATGTTTTGTTTCATCAGTTTTAGAGTTCAAAATGTTTGCTTATCGTAAAATTTTGGTAGGTAAGCATGTCAGTATCTTTGTCTCTAAACAAGGCTTGATGTTACATCTGTCATAAATTTAGAGAGTAATTCATTTTTTTTAATGTTAGTACTTGCTATAAATATAATTTTCTAAAAAGTATCAGCACATAGGTGAGTTTTCGTGACACAGGCTTGGTTTGCATCCTCTGTCTCGCTACATACTTCTGCCTTTCCAAATATCTCCCTAGCAGATTGGATTCTTAAATGGAGAGGTCCTTCAGAATCCATAAAAGTTTAAAAGAATATTTGTTTTGAATCCCATGCTCTGACGATATGGGAAATTTGGAAAATCCGGAATGCGAGATGCTTTAGTGCATCCACTCTTCCCTTCAGGTCCTGGTTTGATACGATAAATAAGGGTGTGAGTGATTTTGTTGCTCTTGTTGCTGGCCTTCCTCCTTCTGGGGTTATTAATGTGGAAAGTTCTACCCCCATTTGGCGCCTCCTCTTGACTGCTATGCCATTTACTCGGATGCGGCTCTCTGCTCCCGCTGTAAAGCTTTGGGAATGAGGTGTGTTTCTTTTGATCACTTGATGAGGCCTTGCTTCATTGCCTCATATCATCAAGCTCTTGTGCTAGCAGTGGTTGGCGAAGCTTTGGCCATCCGTCTAGCTCTCTCTTCAGCTAGACGTGTAGGTTTCTCGAGAATAATGGTGTTTTCTGACTTCCTTACTCTCATAAATAGCCTCTCGATCACCTCCTCTCCCCATCCATCTTCCATCATGAGTATTGTGTATGATATAATGTCTCTCAAGTCTCACTTCTCTTCTTACTCACATTAGTCAAATTTGTAATGGAGTGGCTCATCATGTTGCTAAATGGGTTATTTTTTACCCAAGTGAGGGTTTTTGGATTCCTCCTCTCTCTAGAGAGCTGTTGAATCTTGTTTTGGCGTCTTCCCCCCTTTTTCTGAATAGAATTTCACATTTGCACAAAAAAAAAAAAAAAAAGAGTTTCATATATGTCACTACATCACTGCATCAACTAAGTTATACGTGTTGATATGTTAATATTTGACACATCAATTAATATTTTTGCGCTTGATCTATATTGTCAAATGCTAAGAAAATAATTTAACTTTTTGAATGTATAGCTACATATATATATATATATATATATACTAATAAAACTGACACATGCAAATGCACGTGAGGGCTTTGGTTGAGAGAGAGAGAGAGAGAGAGATTTATATATTTTAATTGATATTGCTTACAGTCATCTATCTAAATTTATTGTACCAAATATATATATATATATAAGCCATCATTTATTTGTGGGTAACCTCAATATTAGTTTACAATATGTTGGACCTATATGGAACCTTTGACAAAAGTCAATGCCAATTTCATGGAAGAAAATTTTTTAAATCTTACTTGTTTAGGCAAGAGGATAATAAATGAAAGCATGTTCCACCGACTCATCTTTCACACCACACCTGTCACATATACTAGAGTCCATAATATGCTGTTGAGCCAAGCAAACCAAAACACCAATAGCCCCAAGACACGCCTTCCTCAAAAACAGTTTTTACTTTTGGAGGAATCTATTCATTCTAGATTGTTTTCCAAACATCCTTCTGGGTTGAGCAAGCTCTCTCTGTCAATTTTGAGTAATTCAAGGTTGACTGGGTTCCAAGTCTATAAGCAGACTTTACTGAAAAAATACCATTTCGGTTCATGCCCTAACACACCCTATCATTGCAGCCTTCCGAACTGATAGGGATTTGCAAAAAACAATCGACCTCAAAGGGAAGAAGGAATATTCTCAACTTACCAACATCTCATCTAAACTAACCGTCAATCAACTCAAAGACCATACGAAAGGGGAAATCAGGAGATCTAGGACGGTGAAGCTTGAAACCTTCAATTGTCGGGATCCAAGGGTCCTCCCGAATCTCAATTGAGATACCATTGCCAACAATCCATAAGAGACCCTTCTCCAGAAGATTCATACCATGAATAATACTACGCCAAGCCCAATAAGGTCTATGCCGCACCACTGCAAAAGAGAAAGTGCCATAGGGGAAGTCTACTTTTCAGAAGTTTTGCCCATAGGGAATTCTCCTTCACCAAAATCTGCCAGCCCAATTTTGCAAGAAGAGCTTGGTTTTGAATGTTCAAGTCCTTTATCCCCAGACCACCATAAAACTTTGTTAAACAAAGGTAATACTTTGCCACCCAATGCATTCTCTGTTGTAACCCGGTAGTCACTGAGAGGGGGGGTGAATCACTGAGTCCAATTCCGATCCCTAAAAACCTGTCCGATGTCTGGCCAAGAAAAACCTGATATACCTGTCCCTGTTTGCACACAGTCATATGCACACTCAGCCTCTCATAGGCACTTCCAAGTGTGCACACCCATTCCACATTCCACGCACTTCAATATAAAATACAAACAACAAGCACCCACAACACAGGGTTTTTACGATGTTCAGCAATTTGCCTACATCCCCGGAGTAGTACCTGTAAAGGCTTCGTACCTACTCAATACACTACTTTTGACAGCACCCACAGTCAGGAGCACCCACACCCAATTTTCTCAAGCCGAAGCTGAGATGGCACTCATAGTGCTGATACAATGTCTAGCACCCACTACACGGGAGCACCCACTCCCGGTGCTTAGCACCCACTAAGCACACAATAAATAATACAGTAAATTGGGGCTTATATCAATGCCCTACAGTTAAGCTTTGCCTAGAAAATACATCCACAACTAGCTAGCATGCTTACAGTTCATCCACAACTAACCTAGCATGTATACATTCATCCACAACTAACCTTAGCATACATACATGCATATAATGCAAAATCAAAGGTTAGAGAATCTCACAACCGATTACCTGGGATGGCTGGAAACTTGTACTGACAAGTTTGGTGCTCACACCTTCTCTCTCCTTGGCTTCTTGCTCTTCAAAGAAAACACATCCTTGATTTCTTCTCTTCCTCCTTGGCTTTGAGTTGATGTACCATTAACACACTTCAAACACCTCTTTTACCTCCTTTAATGGCCTAAGAACATTTATCATCAAGTATGTATGTTCATTCAAGGACCAACAAAGAGGGAGAAGCTTCTCCTACCAAAACCGTAGCCTTCTTTCACTCAAAACTCATTTTTATTGCTTCCATGGTGTAGGGCTTGAAAAAACAAAGAAGCTACAACTTGGTTCACCCAAATCCGAGTTAAAATGAGGGAGATATGACCATTTGAAGTTGAAACAATGAGATAGCCTGAAATGGAATCTTCGTAGGAGTGGCGTAGGCTACACCGGCGGTGCGCGAAACAGTGGCGCAAATCTGGCCGTAGATCTCATCAAGGAGAATCTCTTAATATAGACCGTCCGATTAAAATAACGGATAGTAAATCTCAACCACAAGATTCAAATAAAATAGTCAACTAATGACGTCATGATGACGTCAGCAGTCAACATGCACTTTTTGTTGTCAATCTATGATTGGTTGCTTTCCGGATTTTAATGGAGCTTGTCTCCCACTCACAAAAGTGAAAGGATTATCCACCGTTGGATCCGAATCCTCCATGATGGCTTTAATCAGATTTCATGAGATCATTAAGATTGGAATCTTTTTATATCTTCTATACACGTGTGAAACACACCAACATACCTTGATAGGGTGTAGTGCCAGTGCATCAAGAATTATGCACCTAACCAATCAAATCCTACGCACAAGCATCTATCTCGTCCATGTCAGCACAAAATCTCAGAAGCCTTTGGATGGGCATCAAGCCTATGTGGTCGAATCTTGACCATCCATTTCACTTCCCCTTACTCCTCTTTATTACAATCAAGCCCCTGCCTCCATATATTTTAGTGCTTAAAGACCCCTTGCAACTCAGACCTTCAAAATCTTGAAATACCATAAAAGCCCTTCAAATTTAAAAAATAAATTTCGAAAAATCCACCCAATGCCGAGAGCAATTGATGGATTTTTGGTTTGGATTTTCGAACCGACTTTACGGAAACACTTATAACTTTTTCATATGATATCCGATCGAGATGAAACGAAGTGCGTTGGAACCATAACTGGATGCTCTACGACTTTTTAGAAGATTCAATCATCTGAATCATTCATGTTAAAAGACCAAAATGCCCCTAGACCTTTCCAATGACGTATCTTTCTCATACGGAATCGAAATGCGATGAAATCAGAACCATTGGAAAGATTGTATTTTTGTCGTATTGTTACATGGAGAACACTTCTTTTAAAAAAATCATCTTCAATGCCGAAACTGTCCTTGACTGCCACAAATTCCGTAACTTCTTCATACGGTATCGGAAGACGACAAAATCAAATGCATTGGACTAGATAAATTACAATCTATACTTTTTACAAAGAAAGGATCTTCCAAAAATGTCATTTTCACTGCCAAAAATGCCCTCGATTGTAAATAGGCTAATTTTGCCAGTTTTGACCCAGAAACTCGCACCACCTATTAATGATGTATTAAACCACTCCATGCATACCAAGTTGCTCTGTTATCTCATTGGTGACACTGGACACTGCCATGTCATCATTTTCATCCACGTCACCCAAACTGGCCACATCATCACCGTCACGTGGCCGAGTTGCCAACAAGGACAATCATAAAGCAACAATCTCCCCCTTTGGAGTTGTTGGAAACCACCTCATCACTAATACACTCTAAAGCTCCGATGAGTAACTCTCTCCCCCTTTGACAACAAGTACAAATGGTGGAACCAATGGACTCCCCCTGAGTCCAATATGGGGGCAGCAATATCAAGCAACTTGCTCCCCCTCTCCCAATGCTACTAGTGCTTTGGAAGAACCACCACTCCTAGCTTCTATCTGAGGAACTCAAACTGATCTTTGGGAAGTGGTTTAGTGAAGATATCAGCCACCTGCTCTACTGTGGAAACAAACTCCATCCTTACTTCACCTTCCATCACCTTGTCTCTTAAGAAATGATACCGGATAGCAATATGCTTCATTCTAGAATGCATCACTGGGTTCTTGGAGATATTGATAGCACTAGTATTGTCACAATATAGTGGCACTGCCTGCTCAACCTCCACACTCAAATCCTTCAACATCTGCTTTATCCACAACACTTGTGTACAACAAGATGTAGCTGCAATGTATTCTGCCTCTGCAGTTGAAAGAGAGACTAACTCTCGCTTTTTACTATGCCATGCCACCAAGCTGCTCCCCAAATAGAATGCACCACCACTGGTGCTCTTCCTGTCATCTACACATCCGGCCCAATCTGCATCTGAAAAAGCTGACAAACTAAAGCTCTTGACTTTCGGATACCACAACCCAAACTCACTAGTCCCTTTCAGATATCTGAAAATTCTCTTCACTGCTGCCACATGTGTCTCTTTTGGTTTTGCTTGAAATCTGGCTACCATGCACACAACTTGTAAGATGTCAGGCCTACTAGCTGTCAGATATAATAGGCTACCAATTATTGACCTATACAAGGTGTGGTCAACTGATGGAGAGTCATCTTCCTTGCTCAACTTATACCCAGTCATCATAGGTGTACTAACTGGCTTGCAATCCTCCATGGTGAATCTCTTTAACATCTCCCTCACATATTTGGACTGAGATATGAAGATACCTTCTTTCTTTTGACTGATCTGCAAACCCAAGAAGAATGATAGTTCACCCAACATGGACATCTCAAACTCATCTTGCATCCTCATTGTAAAATCTTTGCACAACTCATCTTTGTGACCCCCAAAGATGATATCATCTACATACACAACCACCACAAGCTGACTGCTTTCTTTAGCTCTGATGTAGAGATTACTATCCACTAAGCCTTTCTTGGAACCCAACTTGCACAAGTAAGAATCCAATCTGAAGTACCATGCCCTTGGAGCTTGTTTCAAATCATACAATGCATTCTTCAATCTGCACACAAGAGTGGGGTCCTCACTCAGATGAAACCCATCAGGCTGCTCTATGTAAACCTCATCTTCCAAGTTTCCATTTAGAAAAGTTGATTTGACATCCATCTGATAGACCTTGAACCCCTTGTACACTGACAAAGCCAAGAACATTCTGGTAGCCTCAAGTCTTGCCACTGGAGCAAAAGTTTCCTCAAAATCAATGCCTTCCACTTGACTTGAGCATACCCTTTGCATACAAGTCTTGCTTTGTTCCTCACCACTTGACTATCTTCATTGAGTTTATTTCTGAAAACCCATTTAGTACCAATCACATTCTTGTCAACTGGCCTAGGGACTAGATCCCAAGTGTGATTCCTCTCTATCTGATCAAGTTCTTCATTCATGACCTTCATCCAACTCTCATCATTACATGCCTTATCAACAGTTTTTGGTTCAATCTTCCAAAGAAGAGAGTATGTGTTGGTCTTCATTCTTCTAGTCTGAACACCTACAGTGGGGTCACCAATGATTAACTCAACTGTTTCCTGTTGATCAACTCTGTTATGTCTCCTCTGCTCATCTGAATCTACCTCAGCCTGTTCAACATCAATCTCATTTTTGCTTTTGGGTCTACTATCAACCAGGTCATTCTCATCATCAAGATTTTCAAATTCTGGAAGTTCATTTCCTGAGCCTGAAGGAATATCCCTTTTTTCATCAACTGTGACATCAGCACTCTCTACAATTTTTTCAAGTCTGTTGTTGTAGCATCTATAGGCCTTACTAGAAGTAGAATAACCTAAAAATATACCCTCATCAGCCCTATCATCAAACTTACCCAAATCTTGGGTTGTGTTCTTGATATAACACTTGCTACCAAAGACCTTGAAGTGTCTTGCTGTAGCCCTTCTTCCAAACCAGATTTCATATGGAGTCTTGCTTTCATGAGGTCTCAACATACATCTGTTATGAATGTACACTGCAGTTAGATTTGCCTCCTTCTAGAACTTTTTACCCATGTCATTCTCTGCTAACATTGTTCTAGCGATGTCTTGCACTGTTCTATTCTTTCTCTCTGCAACACCATTGTGTTAGGGTGTTCTTGGAGCTGAAGTTTGTTTCCTGATACTATGCTCATAGTAGTATTCTTCAAAATCATCCCAACTGTACTCACCTCCTCTGTCAGATCTTAGACACTTTATCTTCTTCTCTGTCTGATTCTCAACTTGCTTCTTAAAGATCTTAAATCTTTCTAAAGCCTCTGACTTATGTTTAAAGAACATCACCCACACCATTCTTGAATGATCATCAACAAACAACATGATATATCTCTCTCCTGAGGTGCTAGGTGTCCTCATAGGACCACATAGGTCTGTGTGAATCAACTGCAATGGAGAACTGGAATAATACTCCTTAGACTTGTAGGAGATTTTGGTTTGCTTTCCCTTTTGACAAGATGCACATATAAGATTGGAGAGCTTCTTCAACTCAGGAACATCTCTCACTACCTTCTTTAAAGAAATCTTGGCAAGGTTCTTGAAACCAATATGCCCAAGTCTTCTGTGCCACAACCATGTCTCCTCATCTATGCTGACCATACAAGAATCTTTCTCTAACTCTGTCAAGGTGTACAAGTTCCTTGAAGTTCTCTGTCCAGTATCTATAACCTTTCCACTACTTGATCTTTTTATCTCACATCCTTTACTAGTGAAAGTTACTTCATGCCCTTTGTCACAAATTTTACTGATGCTGAGAAGATTGTGTTTGAGCCCTTCAACATACAAGACATCAAGGGATTTCACCTTCCCATGGTTCAAACTTATGGACCCCTTCCCTGTAATTCTGGCACCATTGTTGTTGCCAAACTTCACGGATCCACCTTCAAAGTCATGTAATTGTTCAAACCTTTCCTTATCTCTTGTCATGTGGCTTAAGCAACCACTATCAAGAATCTATGGTGTAGAGTCTCCTTGAGCCTTAAAAGCTCTATGAATAACAAATGCTGCTGCATCTTCTTCATCTTCTACTCTCTCTCTCTGAACCCAAACTTTCTTGACATATTTAGATTTCTATGCTTTCTTCTGTCTTGAGAACTGTCTCTCCATCTCATCATCTTCTGTGTTTTTGAAAACTCTCTGCTTACCTATGTTCTCCTGTCTTTGTGGGGGAAATATAGTTTTACAATTCCTTACAATATGTCCAAGGTTGTTGCATCTGTAACATTCAACTGTTTCCTCCATAAGGGGTGCAAAAGGATTTCTGTCCACATAACTCCTTGGACCAATGTTGAACTTGCAATCTGAGATCTTGTGTCCAAAAGTGTTGCATTTATAACAATAGCCTTGAAAGGTGTGCCTGCATCATAGGTTCTATCTGCCATCTGTAAGGAGCTCTGAAATTGTCAAATGCTCTAGGTCTCTGTTGAGGACCTTGACTGTATCCATACCTCTTTGCTTTCCTGCTTGGCCTTGCCAACTATGGTTGTCTAGCATGGTTAGTCTTATGGAATATAGATAGATTTCCTCTTCTGATTGGACCAGTCTGCACTTTATCTTTTTGTACTACTCTCTTGACATTGCCAGTAGTAGTAACATGTGCCTTTCCTCTTTGAGCATTCCTGTCATTGACTTTGATAGGATTATGTATTGTTCCCTTATCATTTGCCTTGGTATTTTTGGAAGATTCCCCAACAAATCCAAGCCCAAATTTGATGTGAGTCGATCTTTGAGCATTGATGATGTCATTAAGCTTCTTACTGCTAGGATGCTCTTTTGGAGTAGGGTCATCTTCAACGTCTTCATTTTCTAAGTCTTTTCTCTCAATCTCAGTTCTCCCATAGTCTTCAACATTAGCCTTTAATAAGGCTAGCTCATCTGCATAACCATCAAATTGTGAAAGAATCTCATATTGCTCATCTAGTTGTGCTTTCAAAGCCACTTTCTCTAACTCAAGAGTGTTGCAGTCAATGGTCTTCTGTGAGAGTTGATACTGAAGATCATCTAAGGTCTTCCTTGACTTATTGGCTTGATCTCTCAACTCAAGAACTATTTGTTCTTGCCCCTTAAGGTCTTTAGTGACCTTTTTCACTTTCTTCCTTTCTCTTTTAAGCTCTCTAAGGGCAACTGTGAGTTCAGCCTCTAGATGTGATTTTTCATCTTCCTCTTCTTCTTCTGTAAAATCTTCCTTATTAGAAGAATCTTCTTTGTTTTCTTCCATATCTATTGAGACCATGAACATAGCCTCATCATCTTCATCATTAGATGATTCGTCAGACTCTTCATCAGATGTGTCACTGCATTTCTTAGAAACCAAACTTTTCTTCTTGTCCTTGCCTTTCTTGTATCTGTTTGAGAAGAATTTCTTCTTTCCCTTGAAATGAATTTTCTTTTCACTTCATCTTCATCACTTTCTATTTTTCCTTGGTTAGGACACTTGTCTGCAAAATGTCCAAGCCTTCCACAGTTGAAGCATTTGAAAGGCAACTTGTCTTTATATTTTCCTGTTTCCCTTTTCAACTTTCTGGTGAAATGAGTTGTAACCTCATCTTCACTCTCATCAGTATCCTCCATAGACTGCTTCTTCTTCTCCTTGATTTTTAAATTTCTCATAGCCTTGAAAGCAGCTTGTTTGTTAGTGGACTTGCCCTTTTTCCATCTCATTTCAAGAGCTGTGAAAGTGCCATGCACTTGATCAAGAGTGATAGTGTCTAGGTCCTTTGCCTCTTCAATAGCTGACACCTTGGAGTCATACTTGGGCAACAAAGATCTCAGGATTTTTTTACAAACAACTGAATCTTCTAGATTGGCTCCCAGACCCTTAATAGAGTTGACGACTTCATTTACCCTGGTCATATAGGTGTTAATATTTTCTCCTTCTTGTAGTAGTAAACTTTCAAACTGGCCTCTGAAGGTCTGAAGCTTTGCTTTCCTTATCTTTTCATCTCCTTCATAAATGCTCTTCAGTCTTCCCCAGATATCATTGGTTGAGTCACAATCCATTACCTTAGCCATCACACTCTTATCCAATGCTGAGAATATTACATTCACAGCCTTTTGATTGTAACAATAAGCCTTCTTAGCTTCATTGTCAACTAGACCTCCTTCAGGTTCCTTGTACCCAATCAAAACTAATACCCAAACATTATAACCTAGTGAACCTAGGTATGACTACATTATCCTCTTCCACAAGATAAAATCAGATCCACCAAACTTTGGTGCATGTCCTGAATAACCTTCACTTGCCATACTGTCACTGTCGCTGCCTCTGGATCACTTGGTTGTTAATCAAACTGTCACTGAGTATCGGCTCTGATACCAATTGTTGTAACCTGGCAGTCACTGAGAGGGGGGGTGAATCAGTGAGTCCAATTCTGATCCCTAAAAACTTGTCCGATGTCTGGCCAAGAAAAACCTGATATACCTGTCCCTGTTTGCACACAGTCATATGCACACTCAGCCTCTCATAGGCACTTCCAAGTGTGCACACCTATTCCACACTCCACGCACTTCAATATAAAATACAAACAATAAGCACCCACAACACAGGGTTTTTACGAGGTTCGGTAATTTGCCTACATGCCCGGAGTAGTGCCTGTAAAGGCTTCGTACCTACTCAATACACTACTTTTGACTGCACCCATAGTCGGGAGCACCCATACCCAATTTTCTCAAGTCGAAGCTGAGATGGCACTCATAGTGCCGATACAATGTGTAGCATCCACTACACGGGAGTACCCACTCCCGGTGCTTAGCATCCACTAAGCACACAATAAATAATACAATAAATTGGGGCTTATATCAATGCCCTACAGTTAAGCCTTGCCTAGCAAATACATCCATAACTAGCTAGCATGCTTATAGTTCATCCACAACTAACCTAGCATATATATATTCATCCACAACTAACCCTAGCATACATAAATGCACATAATGTAAAATCAAAGGTTAGAGAATCTCACAACTGATTGCCTGGGATGACTGGAAACTTGTATTGACAATTTTATTGCTCACACCTTCTCTCTCCTTGGTTTCTTGCTCTTCAAAGCAAACACATCCTTGATTTATTCTCTTCCTCCTTGGCTTTAAGTTAATGTACCATTAACACACTTCAACCGCCTCTTTTACCTCTTTTAATGGCCTAAGAACATTTATCATCAAGTATGTATGTTCATTCAAGGACCAACAAAGAGGGGGAAGCTTCTCCTACCAAAACTGTAGACTTCTTTCACTCAAAACTCATTTTTCTTACTTCTATGGTGTAGGACTAGAAAAAACAAAGAAGCTACAAATTGGTTCACCCAAATCTGAGTTAAAATGAGGGAGATATGACCATTTGAAGTTGGAGCAATGAGATAGCCTGAAATGGAATCTTCGTAGGAGTGGCGTTGGCCACACCAGCGGCACGCGCAACAGTGGCTCAAATCTGGCCGTAGATCTCATCAAGGAGAATCTCTTAATATAGACCGTCCAATTAAAATAACGGATAGTAAATCTCAACCACAAGATTCGAATAAAATAGTCAATTAATGACGTAATGATGACGTCAGCAGTCAGCATGCACTTTTTGTTGTCGATCTATGATTGGTTGCTTTTTTGGATTTTAAGGGAGCTTGTCTCCCACTCACAAAAGTGAAAGGATTATCCACCGTTGGATCCGAATCCTCAATGATGTCTTTAATCAGATTTCATGAGATCATTAAGATTGGAATCTTTTTTATATCTTCTATACATGTGCGAAACACACCAACATACCTTGATAGGGTGTAGCGCCAGTGCATCAAGAATTATGCACCTAACCAATCAAATCCTACGCACAAGCATGTATCTCGTCCATGTCAACACAAAATCTCAGAAGCCTTTGGATGGGCATCAAGCCTACGTGGTCGAATCTTGACCATCAATTTTCACTTCCCCTTACTCCTCTTTATTACAATCAAGCCCCTGCCTCCATATATTTCAGTGCTTAAAGACCCCTTGCAACTCAGACCTTTAAAATCTTGAAATTACACAAAAGCCCTTCAAATTTCAAAAATAAATTCTGAAAAATCCACCCAACACCGAGAGCAACTGATGGATTTTCGGTTTGGATTTTCTAACCGACTTTACGGAAATACTTATAAATTTTTCATATAATATCCGATCGAGATGAAATGAAGTGTGTTGGAACTGTAACTGGATGCTCTACGACTTTTCAGAAGACTCAATCATTTGAATCATCCATGTAAAAAGACCAAAATGCCCCTAGACATTTCCAATGACATATCTTTCTCATACGGAATTGGAACGTGATGAAATCATAACCATTGGAAAGATTGTATTTTTTTCGTATTGTTACATGGAGAACACTTCCTTTAAAAAATTCATCTTCAATGCCGAAACTTCCCTCGACTGCCACAAATGCCGTAACTTCTTCATACGGTATCAGAATGTGACAAAATCAGATACACTGGACTAGATAAATTACAATCTATACTTTTTATGAAGAAATGATTTTCCAAAAATTTCATTTTCACTGCCAAAAATGCCCTCGATCGTAAATAGGCCAATTTTGCTAGTTTTGACCCAGAAACCTGCACCACCTATTAATGATGTATTAAACCACTCCATGCATACCAAGCTGCTCTGTTATCTCATCGGTGACACTGGACACTGCCATGTCATCCTTTTCATCCACGTCACCCAAACTGGCCACATCATCACCGTCACGTGGCCGAGTTGCCAACAAGGACAACCATAAAACAACATTCTCCTCTCATCATTTTTTAGTCCCAAAAGAAATAGCATCCTGCTTTACTTATTTTCTCAAGGAGACCATTTGGAAGCTTGAAGTATGACATATGGTAGGGGTGTCAATTCCTAAATCGAACCGGTAAAATCGGCCGGACCGAACCGATAACAACCCGGACCGAACCAAACTGAAGCCTTATTGGTTCGGTTCGGTTTCGAGTATTGTAACCCCAAAACCAAACCGAACCGCACCGAAAACCGGATGAACCCGAATCCAAACCGAAACCGGCTCAAAACCCGGACCGAAACCGAAACCAAACCGGTAAGAAACCGAAACACTCCAAAATTCATTAAAAAAATCAAAATTTGAATAGTTTTGTATACATTTGTATGGAAAATTGAATCCAAACTAGACCAAAAACCAAAACCAACCCGGTTACAAATCGATTTAAGAAATCGAAGTTCAACAATTCATCATTTGGTTGTTTCCTAATGGCTCCATACCGGTTTAAAAAATCGATCCAAACCGAAATGAACCTAATAAATCCAAACCGGTACCAACCCGAACCCAAACCGCACCGAAGCCGACACCGGACCGAAACCGATAAATCCTTAATGGGTCGGTTTCGGTCACTTCCAAACTCACACCGAAACCGGTGGAACCGGACCGAAACCGCACCAACCCGGACCGTTGACACCCCTAACATATGGTATGAGGGGGTTGCCGCCACAACACCCTTTAGAAGGACTTCTTTGCCTATTGGGGACAGAAGCTTCTCTTTCTAGCCCGCAATCTTCCTAATAGTCTTATCCTTGATATACTGAAAAATAGACTTCTTATTCTTTCCAATCTTTGTGAGCAAACAAGGTAAGTAACAGGATGGACCAATCCATCCACATTTATGATTCTAGCAAGGATTTGTCTTAGCCTCAAGGGATTGTTTGGGCTAAACGAAGCACATGACTTGTGACCATTAACTTCTTGACCAGATGCAACACTATACATATCAATAGCATTTCTCAAGCTTTTGAGAGATCCATGGCTAGCATTTAAGAAAAAAGGAAATCGTCAGCAAAGAAAGAGTGGGTGATCTATGGGCTAGAAGCCTTGATCTTTAAGCCTTGCAGGTCCCCCCTAGCAGTAACCCCTGAGATCAATAAAGTAAGACACTTAGACCAAAGAACCAACAGACTAGGGAAAAGGGGGTCACCTTGACAAAGGCCACAAGAGGGGACAATCAAACCTTTTTGCATTCCATTTATGAGGAAAGAATAGGAAAGTGTACTCACATACTGGTGCAGAAGGTTCACCCATTTTTCACATAAACCCATTTTCGAAAGGATCCTAAAGAGAAAATCCCACTCAGTTTTGTCATATGCCTTTTTCATGTCAAGCTTCACTGCAGCTACATAGTTACTCCCAGACTTCAAGTTTTTCAAGTGGTGGAAAGCCTCATGTGCAATTAGAACATTTTCAGAGATACTTCTTCCTTCAACAAAGGCAATCTACTTAGGAGCCACAATTAAATCTAAGCATCTTTCCAATATTGTAGCTAAGACTTTGGAAAAAAATTTATACACCACATTACACAAACCGATGTGTCTTTATTGATCTATCCTCTCAGCTTCAAGGACCTTGGGAATAAGCAGGATATGGGTTTTGTTCAGGTCTTTAAGAAAGTAGCCTGAATCGAAGAAATAACGCATAGCCATACATATTTTTGGGCCAAGACAAGGCAATATGACTGGAAGAACACCGGGGGGAGACCATCTGGGCTAGGGGATTTTAGGGGCTTCATAGAGAAAACAACATTCTTCACTTCCTCAATAGAAATGGGGTTACAAAGATTAACATTCATCTCATCCATAAAACTTGGCTCAATAAATTGGACATTAGCTTCAAGATTAACTGCTCTGTGTGAGGAATAGAGATCCCCAAAAAGTTAAAAAAAAATCTCTCTATCAATATCCCCTTCATTCTCAAGCCACATTCCATACTGGGATTTCAACCTTCTAATCTTATTTCTGCTTCTACACTGCAAGGTAGAGGAGTGGAAAAAAACTAGTGTTTCTGTCACCTTCTATAATCCATTGGATCCTAGACTTCTGCTTCCATAAGGACTCCTGTTGGTGAAGAAAAGACAGCTCGATCTGGGCCTTATTTACCAACTTAGCCAACTCTAGGTGATATGGCAAGCTTTGGATATACTGGATATCCTTCAACTTCATCCCCACTTCCTCATCCACATCTTTAACATAGGCTTTCTTCCATTTGGCCAAGCGAGATCTGACAAATTCAATCTTTTTGAAAACTCTGAACATTACAGAACCGACCCTTTCCTTTTTCTAGCTTTCCACCATAGTTTCCTCACATCTTGGAAGCTTCCTCCAGCGGTCTTCAAATCTAAAGATGTGTTTTCCATGGGGAGGGGGAGGCTTCAAATCAATAATCATAGGGCTATGGTTTGAGCCACTGGCTGGCTCAATATAGACATCTGCAACAGGGAAACTATCTCTCCAAGAAATTGAGCAAAAAGCCCTATCTGGCTTTTCTTTTATGAGACCACCACTCCACCTTCGGTTGGACCAGGTGAAGGTCGGACCTTTTGAGTCCATACCCATAAGCTCGCACGTGTCAACAAAAGCTTGGAACTTAGATAATTGTCCATCCAATTTTTTTCTTCCACCTTGCTTTTCTACTGCACACAGAACTTCATTGAAGTCACCACAAATAAGCCAGCGCTCATCAATAGAGGATCTAAGAGATCCCAGTTGATGCCAAAAGGCTGGTCTATCCAAAGTTCGAGGAGGACCATAAATCAATGACAATCACCATCTTTTAACATCACCATTAACAAATAGTACAATCAATCATTCTCATAGAGCTAGAAAGAATTTTAACATCAACATCAGAAGACCATAAAACGATTAAACCTCCATTGTTGCCAATGGAATCAACAAGAAAAAAATCATAAAAAAAAAACTGGTTACATAACAATTTCATTCGAGTAGAGTCAACCTTTGTTTTAATAAAAAAAAAAAACAATATGAGGATGGTATTTGGACAAAAGAGTCCTAAGAACCTAAACTATCAAGGGACACCCCAACCCCTGGTAGTTCCAACAAAGGATCTTCATTGTCTCGCGTGGGACAGAACATTTCAGTCTCCCACGCTTTCATCAGTCGCATCATTATGGGAAGAGGAGGGGTATGGAGAGAAGCGGGCAGCATACTTCCACCCCCTAGTAACTAGTCTAGATCCACCAATAGAGTTTAGGGTAGGCAAGATTTGGTCTTCTCTCACTAAAATAGGAATTACATGCTCAACAAGAAAGGGGATAGGAGAATCTAGTTTAACAGAGAGGTGGGCTGTGCTATAAGTGATTGAGTCCCTGAGACCTAGACATCTATATGAGAATCAGGAGAAATAGCAGTTTCAGGGCAGGCCACCCCAAGACCATGCTCAACCTGGTCAAAAATATTAACGGGAGTACTTGGGGATGGAAAGGGAATGGGTGGAGGCTAGTTAGGTTGAAAGGACACACAAAAATCCAACTTACCCAAGGGAATAAGGAAATCCATCTTAATTTTGTTAGGAGGTCTCACAGAGTGTTCATGCGCTGGGTTTAGCAAGGAGTAAATAAATTGGATAATACCTGGACCGAGGAAGACAAAGAACTTGATCCATCATGGTTCTCTGTAGAAAAACCAGAATCCTCCTTCTCACTTTGAACCACCGCAGTTGAGGCAAGGAGGATCCCATCACCCGATCTGGTCGATGCCAACAATCTAGCCATTTGAGGGCGTGAAGCTACATTCCAAGGATGTGTATGAGGGAAGGGAGGATCATTTATGGGAGCAGGTCCAATCACTCTATAGAACTCATGAATGGTTGGATTATCAGTTCTAGAACTTCCCATATCATCTGGCTGGAAATTATGGTTTGATTCTCTATGCCTAACTCCTCCTCTAATAGCATGTAAAGTAGGAGAGGAACTCCTCACATCCCTCTCAGCACAAGATCCCACTCCATCATACTTATGCGAGTGATTATGTCTTTCAATCCATAAGAAGGATTCCATACACTGAGAATCTGTATGCCCCACTCTACCACAGAAATAACAGAATGTTTCTAGCCGCTCATATTTGAACTTTACCTTTGTAATGAGATCAACAGTTCTTTGTAGCTTTGCTTCTTTGCACAATGGTTTCGTCACATCAATCCACACCAAGATACGCACAAAATTTTGTTAAGGATTTGGCCCATAACAAATCTTACCTTCCACAAGTTTCCCAGCCCGAGCAACAAGTATTATAGAAGTAGATACAATCCTATAAACTAGAGGCAGATCGTGGACTTGAATCCAAGTCTTCATAAAGGAAAAAATGTCCAGGCGGCAATCGATGTTTGGTGACCATTTCTTCAATGATAGCCAGTGACCATTAACCACCCACGGACCATTATTGAGAGCCACTTGTACATCAAAACAGTGAAACAACTTGATAAGGAAATAGCCTTGAGTCTACACTTCAACTTTTAGACCACCAATCGGATTCCACACCCTCATCAAAGCCCCTTTGGCAGTGTTAAGTATTGGAACTACATTGTATTGCTTAACTTGAGAAGATTACAACTTAGTGGTCTATATATATGGCCTAGATAGGAATCCACATGATTGGAAACTCTATCTGATAAGGAGATCTAATAGGAGTAGTTATATTAGAATACAAACTCTATGAGAGGATAGGGTTTGATATCATATGGAACTCTAGTGAGGCAGGAGTCTTAATAGGATGTAGAGATTGGCAATCAGTGGGACTCCTACAAAATAAGAGAAGATAGGCTAGCATAGGAGGTGATAATGTCCGAGACAGAGTGGAACTCAAACTCTTACTGATACACCCCCTCAAGGTGAGGATTTGACCGCTCGAATCCATAGCTTGTCTTAGAGGGAAGAAAATCATGCCTGGCGGAGGGCCTTCATTAGAATATGCAAAGGATAGGGCCTCCTTAGTGTCGGAGGCAATTAAGAGACTCATTATTGAGGCATCTTGTTCACGCCAAACTTTAGCTGGAGTAGCATCCTGAGGGCAACTTTGATCATCAAGTACATAATCATATGAGTTGAGGGCTTTTATTATTGAGGCGTCCTATTCACACCAAACTTTAGCTAAAGTAGAATCCTGAGGGCAATGAAGATTGCCTAGAACATAATTTTATAGTGATTGAAGTGTCTTTTTCATGCCACAATGTAACTTGAATAGTATCGTGAGGGTACTGTTGGTCGCCAAGAACATAGTCAAATAACCTAAAAAAAAAAAGGAGTACCAAGAGAAAAGAGAAGAAAGGGAAGAATAAAAGAAAATTTAGTTCAGGTTGATGCTCATTGGAGCTTTCAATTAGATCATTAATGGGAGTAGGGTTGGCCATAATAGTATGAAAAATGCCACAGGACAGCAAGAGACAATGTAAAAGAGAAAAGAAAATTTTGGTTTAGGGGTGAGGCTCATTGGAGCGTTTGACTCTTGAATGACAACAAACTCGTTGGAGCTTTTGAGACAAGTAAGTATATTTGTATTAGAGGCGGTAGTAGTGATTGATGGTGGTGGATTGGTAGACATCATGGAGATAAGAGGGATTAACTAGAATAATGGAAGAAGAAAGTAGCAGCAACTAGCGGCAATGGGTAGTGGAGATAACTGAGAAGAGAAAAAAAATATTGGGATCGATGGGCGTTGGCCCTAGGCGCTCTGATACCATGTTAAGTATTGGAACTACATTGTATTGCTTAATTTGAGAAGATTACAACCTAATGGTCTATATATATATGGCCTAGATAGGAATCCACATGATTGGAAACTCTATCTGATAAGGAGATCTAATAGGAGTAGTTATATTAGAATACAAACTCTATGAGAGGATAGGGTTTGATATCATATGGAACTCTAGTGAGGCAGGAGTCTTAATAGGATGTAGAGATTGGCAATCAATGGGACTCCTACAAAATAAGAGAAGATAGGCTAGCATAGGAGGTGATAATGTCTGAGACAGAGTGGAACTCAAACTCTTACTGATAACGTGAGATACTAATGTTCTTCAAAACCAATACTTGCAGAATCTGCCAACAAAATTTGTGCCTCAAGCACCGGTTCCCTGCCGACAGGTGAACAACTTTGGTGGTGTTGATAGTGGTCAGAATTTGCAGGCTTCTGAATCTGATTTCACAGAAATAATCACAGCGCCATAATAATGGTGGCTTCCCCATGATGATAATATATTTAGTGCATCATAGGGCAATTAAGAATTGGCTTCTTCTTATGGATGCAATCTCGGATGCTCAAGTTGAATTTGTTCCTAGATCTTTTAATTATACTACTCATGGAATAGCTCGTCTTGCTGTTGAGTTATATTATTCAATTGATTTTTTTTTCTTCTCTTGATTGAAACTCATCAATTATAGCATATATGAGTCTTGTAAATATTTAAGGAGAGAAGTCTACTAGTAAGTGGCAAAAGGGAGCACATCAAGAGATCATTCCGTGTGTGTGTGTGTGTGTGTGTGTGTGTGTGTGTGTGTGAGAGAGAGAGAGAGAGAGAGAGAGAGAGAGAGAGAGAGGTTGCTAGTGTATCCTCTGCAGTTAGCTCAAAGAATCTTTTTCCCTTCTACTTAAAAATATAACTAAGTCTTTTTACGTCGTTTGATTGAAAAAAAAAAAAAAAATCCCAAAACCACATTTAATTGGCCACCTTAAGATTCATGTACCTTACCATGGCCCTAACCAAAGGCTTCCCTTGATTCAACATTCTTTCGGGTCATATT